>NW_027140467.1:205000-210000 GCF_036365525.1 Heterodontus francisci | reverse complement strand
TCCGGCCGATTGCCGCCGGACGTCCGGCCGCATTCGCTCGGTCTGCGCGGCCGGCGGTAGCCGGGGGCGAGGGGCATCGGGCGGTGGCGGAACCAGGCCGGCCCGACCGCTGGGGGCCGCCCGGGCGACGTTTGAATCTGTCGGGTCGGACCGCCGAATCCCGCGGGATTTCGGGATCGAATCTGCGGGTGGAATCGGCACCTCGTCCCGCTGTCCGGTTCCCCCCCCCCCGTCGACTGCAACGGGTTTCCGAGGCCCGTCGGTCAGGCGCGGTTCGCTCCGCAATCCGCCGGCCGATCGGCACCGGGCGGGGCTCTACGGAAAGAGGGGACCCTCCCGCGTCGAGTGCCGGCGCACCGACCCCGCAGGCTGACCGGGAAGGTGAAGACTCACCCCGCTGAATGCCCGGCCCCGGCTACCCTCCGGCTCCGGGGCCATAACTTCGGGGAGGGAGGTCCGATCCCCGCGCGGTCGACGGCAGGCGGTAGGGCTCGGAGGGGCGCGGCCTGGTCCGCGAGTGCCCCGGCGCCGCCCCTCTGCCCGTCCGAGGGACAGTAGGAAATGGCCATACCGCTTTCCGGCCGATTGCCGCCGGACGTCCGGCCGCATTCCCTCGGTCGGCGCGGTCGGCGGTAGCCGGGGGCGAGGGGCATCGGGCGGTGGCGGAACCAGGCCGGCCCGACCGCTGGGGGCCGCCCGGGCGACGTTTGAATCTGTCGGGTCGGACCGCCGAATCCCGCGGGATTTCGGGATCGAATCTGCGGGTGGAATCGGCACCTCGTCCCGCTGTCCGGTTCCCCCCCGTCGACTGCAACGGGTTTCCGAGGCCCGTCGGTCAGGCGCGGTTCGCTCCGCAATCCGCCGGCCGATCGGCACCGGGCGGGGCTCTACGGAAAGAGGGGACCCTCCCGCGTCGAGTGCCGGCGCACCGACCCCGCAGGCTGACCGGGAAGGTGAAGACTCACCCCGCTGAATGCCCGGCCCCGGGAACCCTCCGGCGCCGGGGCCATAACTTCGGGGAGGAAGGTCCGAGCTCCGCGCGGTCGACGGCAGGTGAAAGGGGCCGGTGCGCCGCGGAAGGCGACAGCAGTCCCGTCAGGCTGCACCTCTGCTCGGGCGAACGGCGTCAGGAAAAGGGGAGAGCACTTCCCCACCGATAGCTCCGGAACGCCCGGACCCATTGGCCCGCGGCACCGGTGGCTGCTAGAGGGGCTCCGGCGCCGTCAGCCGGGGTACGTCCCAGGCCGGCCGGACGGCGGGCAGCCGGAGGCAACGGCCTGGAACGGAGCCAGACTTGAGTCGTTCCGTGCCGTGGGCAAAAAGGCAGGGCTGCGGGTCAGCGCAGTTTGGCAAACCTAGCCGCAAGTGCGGGAAGGGCGGAGGAGCACACGGACGCCGCCTTCCCAAACTGAGCCCAAAGTGCCCAGGCATGCCCCCTTGATCTCGCCTAATCAGTGAGCCCAAAATAATTTCAGAGTGTGGAAACCTGATCCAAAAAGGTCGAAAAGAACGGCCAGAGATCAAGTCCGAAAGGGGAAATCAGTAACAAGCAAGCAGAGTAATCATTAACCAAAAAGCGCAAAATTATGTTAAAAGTGTGAAATCATTAACCAAAAAGTCGAAAATAATGTCCAGAGACCAAGTCCGAAAGTACAAATAATTAACCAGTAAGCAGAGTCATCATTAACCAAAAATCGCAAAAGTAAGTAAAAAGTATGAAATCATTAACCAAAAATCGCAAAAGTAAGTAAAAAGTGTGAAATCATTAACCAAAAACTCGAAAATAATGTGCAGAGACTAAGTCCGAAAGGGCAAATGGTTAACCAGTAAGCAGAGTCATCATTAACCAAAAATCGCAAAAGTAAGTAAAAAGTGTGAAATCATTAACCAAAAATCGCAAAAGTAAGTAAAAAGTGTGAAATCATTAACCAAAAACTCGAAAATAATCTCCAGAGACTAAGTCCGAAAGGGCAAATGGTTAACCAGTAAGCAGAGTAATCATTAACCAAAAAGGGCAAAAGTAAGTAAAAAGTATGAAATCATTAACCAAAAAGCACAAAATTAAGTTAAAAGTGTGAAATCATTAACCAAAATGTCGAAAACAATGTCCAGAGACTAAGTCCGAAAGGGCAAATGGTTAACCAGTAAGCAGAGTAATCATTAACCAAAAGGCGCAAAAGTAAGTAAAAAGTATGAAATCATTAACCAAAAAGCGCAAAAATATGTTAAAAGTGTGAAATCATTAACCAAAAAGTCGAAAATAATGTGCAGAGACTAAGTCCGAAAGGGCAAATGGTTAACCAGTAAGCAGAGTAATCATTAACCAAAAGGCGCAAAAGTAAGTAAAAAGTATGAAATCAGTAACCAAAAAGCGCAAAAATATGTTAAAAGTGTGAAATCATTAACCAAAAACTCGAAAATAATGTGCAGAGACTAAGTCCGAAAGGGCAAATAATTAACCAGTAAGCAGAGTAATCATTAACCAAAAATCGCAAAAGTAAGTAAAAAGTGTGAAATCATTAACCAAAAACTCGAAAATAATGTCCAGAGACCAAGTCCGAAAGGGCAAATGGTTAACCAGTAAGCAGAGTAATCATTAACCAAAAAGGGCAAAAGTAAGTAAAAAGTATGAAATCATTAACCAAAAAGCACAAAATTAAGTTAAAAGTGTGAAATCATTAACCAAAAAGTCGAAAATAATCTCCAGAGACTAAGTGCGAAAGGGCAAATGGTTAACCAGTAAGCAGAGTCATCATTAACCAAAAATCGCAAAAGTAAGTAAAAAGTGTGAAATCATTAACCAAAAACCCGAAAATAATGTCCAGAGACTAAGTCCAAAAGGGCAAATGGTTAACCAGTAAGCAGAGTAATCATTAACCAAAAATCGCAAAAGTAAGTAAAAAGTGTGAAATCATTAACCAAAAACTCGAAAATAATCTCCAGAGACTAAGTCCGAAAGGGCAAATGGTTAACCAGTAAGCAGAGTAATCATTAACCAAAAATCGCAAAAGTAAGTAAAAAGTGTGAAATCATTAACCAAAAACCCGAAAATAATGTCCAGAGACTAAGTCCGAAAGGGCAAATGGTTAACCAGTAAGCAGAGTAATCATTAACCAAAAATCGCAAAAGTAAGTAAAAAGTGTGAAATCATTAACCAAAAACTCGAAAATAATGTCCAGAGACTAAGTCCGAAAGGGCAAATGGTTAACCAGTAAGCAGAGTAATCATTAACCAAAAGGCGCAAAAGTAAGTAAAAAGTATGAAATCAGTAACCAAAAAGCGCAAAAATATGTTAAAAGTGTGAAATCATTAACCAAAAACTCGAAAATAATGTGCAGAGACTAAGTCCGAAAGGGCAAATAATTAACCAGTAAGCAGAGTAATCATTAACCAAAAAGCGCAAAAATATGTTAAAAGTGTGAAATCATTAACCAAAAACTCGAAAATAATGTCCAGAGACTAAGTCCGAAAGGGCAAATGGTTAACCAGTAAGCAGAGTAATCAGTAACCAAAAAGGGCAAAAGTAAGTAAAAAGTGTGAAATCATTAACCAAAAACCCAAAAATAATGTCCAGAGACTAAGTCCGAAAGGGCAAATGGTTAACCAGTAAGCAGAGTAATCATTAACCAAAAATCGCAAAAGTAAGTAAAAAGTATGAAATCATTAACCAAAAAGCACAAAATTAAGTTAAAAGTGTGAAATCATTAACCAAAATGTCGAAAACAATGTCCAGAGACTAAGTCCGAAAGGGCAAATGGTTAACCAGTAAGCAGAGTAATCATTAACCAAAAATCGCAAAAGTAAGTAAAAAGTATGAAATCATTAACCAAAAAGCACAAAATTAAGTTAAAAGTGTGAAATCATTAACCAAAATGTCGAAAACAATGTCCAGAGACTAAGTCCGAAAGGGCAAATGGTTAACCAGTAAGCAGAGTAATCATTAACCAAAAATCGCAAAATTAAGTTAAAAGTGTGAAATCATTAACCAAAATGTCGAAAACAATGTCCAGAGACTAAGTCCGAAAGGGCAAATGGTTAACCAGTAAGCAGAGTAATCATTAACCAAAAATCGCAAAAGTAAGTAAAAAGTGTGAAATCATTAACCAAAAACTCGAAAATAATGTCCAGAGACTAAGTCCGAAAGGGCAAATGGTTAACCAGTAAGCAGAGTAATCATTAACCAAAAGGCGCAAAAGTAAGTAAAAAGTATGAAATCATTAACCAAAAAGCGCAAAAATATGTTAAAAGTGTGAAATCATTAACCAAAAAGTCGAAAATAATGTGCAGAGACTAAGTCCGAAAGGGCAAATGGTTAACCAGTAAGCAGAGTAATCATTAACCAAAAAGCGCAAAAATATGTTAAAAGTGTGAAATCATTAACCAAAAACTCGAAAATAATGTCCAGAGACTAAGTCCGAAAGGGCAAATAATTAACCAGTAAGCAGAGTAATCATTAACCAAAAAGCGCAAAAGTAAGTAAAAAGTGTGAAATCATTAACCAAAAAGTCGAAAATAATGCCCAGAGACTAAGTCCGAAAGGGCAAATGGTTAACCAGAAAATCCGTCGAATAATGTCCAGAGACTAAGTCCGAAAGGGCAAATGGTTAACCAGTGGAAGGGCGATCAAGCGGAAAAATTTGCCCCGGTTACCCGGGATGGAGTTCCAGAGGTCCGGCCAGAGTTGTCAAATTCGTCCCGCTGATCGGACGCTTGTCATTCGGGTGGCTGGGGGTTGGCGGGGTATCTGCACAGTAGTAGGAGGTGGCAAGTCGGGACTTGGACGTTTATTCCAAGAGTCCACCCGAGCCTCCAGGTCTGCAGAGACCGACCCTAGCTGCCGCCCAACCGACTTTTAAGCCTTTTTCGGATGGGGATTTTTTCCCATTTTCGTCCATTTTTCGGGTTTTCTGTCGGGCTTAATAGGCGGCAGCCTGACCCCCGGCCGAGGCGGGGGGCGCACTCTCCCTTGCGTAAGGGTCCGGATTTGCCCCGGAAAGTGC
>NW_027140467.1:185000-192500 GCF_036365525.1 Heterodontus francisci | reverse complement strand
ATCGAATCTGCGGGTGGAATCGGCACCTCGTCCCGCTGTCCGGTTCCCCCCCCCCCGTCGACTGCAACGGGTTTCCGAGGCCCGTCGGTCAGGCGCGGTTCGCTCCGCAATCCGCCGGCCGATCGGCACCGGGCGGGGCTCTACGGAAAGAGGGGACCCTCCCGCGTCGAGTGCCGGCGCACCGACCCCGCAGGCTGACCGGGAAGGTGAAGACTCACCCCGCTGAATGCCCGGCCCCGGCTACCCTCCGGCTCCGGGGCCATAACTTCGGGGAGGGAGGTCCGATCCCCGCGCGGTCGACGGCAGGCGGTAGGGCTCGGAGGGGCGCGGCCTGGTCCGCGAGTGCCCCGGCGCCGCCCCTCTGCCCGTCCGAGGGACAGTAGGAAATGGCCATACCGCTTTCCGGCCGATTGCCGCCGGACGTCCGGCCGCATTCCCTCGGTCGGCGCGGTCGGCGGTAGCCGGGGGCGAGGGGCATCGGGCGGTGGCGGAACCAGGCCGGCCCGACCGCTGGGGGCCGCCCGGGCGACGTTTGAATCTGTCGGGTCGGACCGCCGAATCCCGCGGGATTTCGGGATCGAATCTGCGGGTGGAATCGGCACCTCGTCCCGCTGTCCGGTTCCCCCCCGTCGACTGCAACGGGTTTCCGAGGCCCGTCGGTCAGGCGCGGTTCGCTCCGCAATCCGCCGGCCGATCGGCACCGGGCGGGGCTCTACGGAAAGAGGGGACCCTCCCGCGTCGAGTGCCGGCGCACCGACCCCGCAGGCTGACCGGGAAGGTGAAGACTCACCCCGCTGAATGCCCGGCCCCGGGAACCCTCCGGCGCCGGGGCCATAACTTCGGGGAGGAAGGTCCGAGCTCCGCGCGGTCGACGGCAGGTGAAAGGGGCCGGTGCGCCGCGGAAGGCGACAGCAGTCCCGTCAGGCTGCACCTCTGCTCGGGCGAACGGCGTCAGGAAAAGGGGAGAGCACTTCCCCACCGATAGCTCCGGAACGCCCGGACCCATTGGCCCGCGGCACCGGTGGCTGCTAGAGGGGCTCCGGCGCCGTCAGCCGGGGTACGTCCCAGGCCGGCCGGACGGCGGGCAGCCGGAGGCAACGGCCTGGAACGGAGCCAGACTTGAGTCGTTCCGTGCCGTGGGCAAAAAGGCAGGGCTGCGGGTCAGCGCAGTTTGGCAAACCTAGCCGCAAGTGCGGGAAGGGCGGAGGAGCACATGGACGCCGCCTTCCCAAACTGAGCCCAAAGTGCCCAGGCATGCCCCCTTGATCTCGCCTAATCAGTGAGCCCAAAATAATTTCAGAGTGTGGAAACCTGATCCAAAAAGGTCGAAAAGAACGGCCAGAGATCAAGTCCGAAAGGGGAAATCAGTAACAAGCAAGCAGAGTAATCATTAACCAAAAAGCGCAAAATTATGTTAAAAGTGTGAAATCATTAACCAAAAAGTCGAAAATAATGTCCAGAGACCAAGTCCGAAAGTACAAATAATTAACCAGTAAGCAGAGTCATCATTAACCAAAAATCGCAAAAGTAAGTAAAAAGTATGAAATCATTAACCAAAAATCGCAAAAGTAAGTAAAAAGTGTGAAATCATTAACCAAAAACTCGAAAATAATGTGCAGAGACTAAGTCCGAAAGGGCAAATGGTTAACCAGTAAGCAGAGTCATCATTAACCAAAAATCGCAAAAGTAAGTAAAAAGTGTGAAATCATTAACCAAAAATCGCAAAAGTAAGTAAAAAGTGTGAAATCATTAACCAAAAACTCGAAAATAATCTCCAGAGACTAAGTCCGAAAGGGCAAATGGTTAACCAGTAAGCAGAGTAATCATTAACCAAAAAGGGCAAAAGTAAGTAAAAAGTATGAAATCATTAACCAAAAAGCACAAAATTAAGTTAAAAGTGTGAAATCATTAACCAAAATGTCGAAAACAATGTCCAGAGACTAAGTCCGAAAGGGCAAATGGTTAACCAGTAAGCAGAGTAATCATTAACCAAAAGGCGCAAAAGTAAGTAAAAAGTATGAAATCATTAACCAAAAAGCGCAAAAATATGTTAAAAGTGTGAAATCATTAACCAAAAAGTCGAAAATAATGTGCAGAGACTAAGTCCGAAAGGGCAAATGGTTAACCAGTAAGCAGAGTAATCATTAACCAAAAGGCGCAAAAGTAAGTAAAAAGTATGAAATCAGTAACCAAAAAGCGCAAAAATATGTTAAAAGTGTGAAATCATTAACCAAAAACTCGAAAATAATGTGCAGAGACTAAGTCCGAAAGGGCAAATAATTAACCAGTAAGCAGAGTAATCATTAACCAAAAATCGCAAAAGTAAGTAAAAAGTGTGAAATCATTAACCAAAAACTCGAAAATAATGTCCAGAGACCAAGTCCGAAAGGGCAAATGGTTAACCAGTAAGCAGAGTAATCATTAACCAAAAAGGGCAAAAGTAAGTAAAAAGTATGAAATCATTAACCAAAAAGCACAAAATTAAGTTAAAAGTGTGAAATCATTAACCAAAAAGTCGAAAATAATCTCCAGAGACTAAGTGCGAAAGGGCAAATGGTTAACCAGTAAGCAGAGTCATCATTAACCAAAAATCGCAAAAGTAAGTAAAAAGTGTGAAATCATTAACCAAAAACCCGAAAATAATGTCCAGAGACTAAGTCCAAAAGGGCAAATGGTTAACCAGTAAGCAGAGTAATCATTAACCAAAAATCGCAAAAGTAAGTAAAAAGTGTGAAATCATTAACCAAAAACTCGAAAATAATCTCCAGAGACTAAGTCCGAAAGGGCAAATGGTTAACCAGTAAGCAGAGTAATCATTAACCAAAAATCGCAAAAGTAAGTAAAAAGTGTGAAATCATTAACCAAAAACCCGAAAATAATGTCCAGAGACTAAGTCCGAAAGGGCAAATGGTTAACCAGTAAGCAGAGTAATCATTAACCAAAAATCGCAAAAGTAAGTAAAAAGTGTGAAATCATTAACCAAAAACTCGAAAATAATGTCCAGAGACTAAGTCCGAAAGGGCAAATGGTTAACCAGTAAGCAGAGTAATCATTAACCAAAAGGCGCAAAAGTAAGTAAAAAGTATGAAATCAGTAACCAAAAAGCGCAAAAATATGTTAAAAGTGTGAAATCATTAACCAAAAACTCGAAAATAATGTGCAGAGACTAAGTCCGAAAGGGCAAATAATTAACCAGTAAGCAGAGTAATCATTAACCAAAAAGCGCAAAAATATGTTAAAAGTGTGAAATCATTAACCAAAAACTCGAAAATAATGTCCAGAGACTAAGTCCGAAAGGGCAAATGGTTAACCAGTAAGCAGAGTAATCAGTAACCAAAAAGGGCAAAAGTAAGTAAAAAGTGTGAAATCATTAACCAAAAACCCAAAAATAATGTCCAGAGACTAAGTCCGAAAGGGCAAATGGTTAACCAGTAAGCAGAGTAATCATTAACCAAAAATCGCAAAAGTAAGTAAAAAGTATGAAATCATTAACCAAAAAGCACAAAATTAAGTTAAAAGTGTGAAATCATTAACCAAAATGTCGAAAACAATGTCCAGAGACTAAGTCCGAAAGGGCAAATAATTAACCAGTAAGCAGAGTAATCATTAACCAAAAATCGCAAAAGTAAGTAAAAAGTGTGAAATCATTAACCAAAAACTCGAAAATAATGTCCAGAGACCAAGTCCGAAAGGGCAAATGGTTAACCAGTAAGCAGAGTAATCATTAACCAAAAAGGGCAAAAGTAAGTAAAAAGTATGAAATCATTAACCAAAAAGCACAAAATTAAGTTAAAAGTGTGAAATCATTAACCAAAAAGTCGAAAATAATCTCCAGAGACTAAGTGCGAAAGGGCAAATGGTTAACCAGTAAGCAGAGTCATCATTAACCAAAAATCGCAAAAGTAAGTAAAAAGTGTGAAATCATTAACCAAAAACCCGAAAATAATGTCCAGAGACTAAGTCCAAAAGGGCAAATGGTTAACCAGTAAGCAGAGTAATCATTAACCAAAAATCGCAAAAGTAAGTAAAAAGTGTGAAATCATTAACCAAAAACTCGAAAATAATGTCCAGAGACTAAGTCCGAAAGGGCAAATGGTTAACCAGTAAGCAGAGTAATCATTAACCAAAAGGCGCAAAAGTAAGTAAAAAGTATGAAATCAGTAACCAAAAAGCGCAAAAATATGTTAAAAGTGTGAAATCATTAACCAAAAACTCGAAAATAATGTGCAGAGACTAAGTCCGAAAGGGCAAATAATTAACCAGTAAGCAGAGTAATCATTAACCAAAAAGCGCAAAAATATGTTAAAAGTGTGAAATCATTAACCAAAAACTCGAAAATAATGTCCAGAGACTAAGTCCGAAAGGGCAAATGGTTAACCAGTAAGCAGAGTAATCAGTAACCAAAAAGGGCAAAAGTAAGTAAAAAGTGTGAAATCATTAACCAAAAACCCAAAAATAATGTCCAGAGACTAAGTCCGAAAGGGCAAATGGTTAACCAGTAAGCAGAGTAATCATTAACCAAAAATCGCAAAAGTAAGTAAAAAGTATGAAATCATTAACCAAAAAGCACAAAATTAAGTTAAAAGTGTGAAATCATTAACCAAAATGTCGAAAACAATGTCCAGAGACTAAGTCCGAAAGGGCAAATAATTAACCAGTAAGCAGAGTAATCATTAACCAAAAATCGCAAAAGTAAGTAAAAAGTGTGAAATCATTAACCAAAAACTCGAAAATAATGTCCAGAGACCAAGTCCGAAAGGGCAAATGGTTAACCAGTAAGCAGAGTAATCATTAACCAAAAAGGGCAAAAGTAAGTAAAAAGTATGAAATCATTAACCAAAAAGCACAAAATTAAGTTAAAAGTGTGAAATCATTAACCAAAAAGTCGAAAATAATCTCCAGAGACTAAGTGCGAAAGGGCAAATGGTTAACCAGTAAGCAGAGTCATCATTAACCAAAAATCGCAAAAGTAAGTAAAAAGTGTGAAATCATTAACCAAAAACCCGAAAATAATGTCCAGAGACTAAGTCCAAAAGGGCAAATGGTTAACCAGTAAGCAGAGTAATCATTAACCAAAAATCGCAAAAGTAAGTAAAAAGTGTGAAATCATTAACCAAAAACTCGAAAATAATCTCCAGAGACTAAGTCCGAAAGGGCAAATGGTTAACCAGTAAGCAGAGTAATCATTAACCAAAAATCGCAAAAGTAAGTAAAAAGTGTGAAATCATTAACCAAAAACCCGAAAATAATGTCCAGAGACTAAGTCCGAAAGGGCAAATGGTTAACCAGTAAGCAGAGTAATCATTAACCAAAAATCGCAAAAGTAAGTAAAAAGTGTGAAATCATTAACCAAAAACTCGAAAATAATGTCCAGAGACTAAGTCCGAAAGGGCAAATGGTTAACCAGTAAGCAGAGTAATCATTAACCAAAAGGCGCAAAAGTAAGTAAAAAGTATGAAATCAGTAACCAAAAAGCGCAAAAATATGTTAAAAGTGTGAAATCATTAACCAAAAACTCGAAAATAATGTGCAGAGACTAAGTCCGAAAGGGCAAATAATTAACCAGTAAGCAGAGTAATCATTAACCAAAAAGCGCAAAAATATGTTAAAAGTGTGAAATCATTAACCAAAAACTCGAAAATAATGTCCAGAGACTAAGTCCGAAAGGGCAAATGGTTAACCAGTAAGCAGAGTAATCAGTAACCAAAAAGGGCAAAAGTAAGTAAAAAGTGTGAAATCATTAACCAAAAACCCAAAAATAATGTCCAGAGACTAAGTCCGAAAGGGCAAATGGTTAACCAGTAAGCAGAGTAATCATTAACCAAAAATCGCAAAAGTAAGTAAAAAGTATGAAATCATTAACCAAAAAGCACAAAATTAAGTTAAAAGTGTGAAATCATTAACCAAAATGTCGAAAACAATGTCCAGAGACTAAGTCCGAAAGGGCAAATGGTTAACCAGTAAGCAGAGTAATCATTAACCAAAAATCGCAAAAGTAAGTAAAAAGTATGAAATCATTAACCAAAAAGCACAAAATTAAGTTAAAAGTGTGAAATCATTAACCAAAATGTCGAAAACAATGTCCAGAGACTAAGTCCGAAAGGGCAAATGGTTAACCAGTAAGCAGAGTAATCATTAACCAAAAATCGCAAAATTAAGTTAAAAGTGTGAAATCATTAACCAAAATGTCGAAAACAATGTCCAGAGACTAAGTCCGAAAGGGCAAATGGTTAACCAGTAAGCAGAGTAATCATTAACCAAAAATCGCAAAAGTAAGTAAAAAGTGTGAAATCATTAACCAAAAACTCGAAAATAATGTCCAGAGACTAAGTCCGAAAGGGCAAATGGTTAACCAGTAAGCAGAGTAATCATTAACCAAAAGGCGCAAAAGTAAGTAAAAAGTATGAAATCATTAACCAAAAAGCGCAAAAATATGTTAAAAGTGTGAAATCATTAACCAAAAAGTCGAAAATAATGTGCAGAGACTAAGTCCGAAAGGGCAAATGGTTAACCAGTAAGCAGAGTAATCATTAACCAAAAAGCGCAAAAATATGTTAAAAGTGTGAAATCATTAACCAAAAACTCGAAAATAATGTCCAGAGACTAAGTCCGAAAGGGCAAATAATTAACCAGTAAGCAGAGTAATCATTAACCAAAAAGCGCAAAAGTAAGTAAAAAGTGTGAAATCATTAACCAAAAAGTCGAAAATAATGCCCAGAGACTAAGTCCGAAAGGGCAAATGGTTAACCAGAAAATCCGTCGAATAATGTCCAGAGACTAAGTCCGAAAGGGCAAATGGTTAACCAGTGGAAGGGCGATCAAGCGGAAAAATTTGCCCCGGTTACCCGGGATGGAGTTCCAGAGGTCCGGCCAGAGTTGTCAAATTCGTCCCGCTGATCGGACGCTTGTCATTCGGGTGGCTGGGGGTTGGCGGGGTATCTGCACAGTAGTAGGAGGTGGCAAGTCGGGACTTGGACGTTTATTCCAAGAGTCCACCCGAGCCTCCAGGTCTGCAGAGACCGACCCTAGCTGCCGCCCAACCGACTTTTAAGCCTTTTTCGGATGGGGATTTTTTCCCATTTTCGTCCATTTTTCGGGTTTTCTGTCGGGCTTAATAGGCGGCAGCCTGACCCCCGGCCGAGGCGGGGGGCGCACTCTCCCTTGCGTAAGGGTCCGGATTTGCCCCGGAAAGTGCCCCCGACGGCCTCCCGACCCGGGTGCCTGCAGGGCGGGGGGAAAGGGTAGTCCCAGCCGCAGGAAATCATTAACCAAAAGACTTAGCCGTCGGGGCAGAGGCTAAGACCCGGGCTGGTGAAATCATTAACCAAAAGGAATGCACCCTTTTCCGAAAGTGCAGGCCGAAATAAGGCGAGCCTTGGGCCGGGAAGGCCAAAACCCCCAACTCATGGAAGTGTATGGGGTCGGACTCGGCGACTTTCCCGGGCCCCGAGTTGACCTTTCCCCACGGGGGCGGTCAAGTTGCTCCCGCCAAGAGGGCAC
>NW_027140467.1:165000-172500 GCF_036365525.1 Heterodontus francisci | reverse complement strand
AAGGGGCCGGTGCGCCGCGGAAGGCGACAGCAGTCCCGTCAGGCTGCACCTCTGCTCGGGCGAACGGCGTCAGGAAAAGGGGAGAGCACTTCCCCACCGATAGCTCCGGAACGCCCGGACCCATTGGCCCGCGGCACCGGTGGCTGCTAGAGGGGCTCCGGCGCCGTCAGCCGGGGTACGTCCCAGGCCGGCCGGACGGCGGGCAGCCGGAGGCAACGGCCTGGAACGGAGCCAGACTTGAGTCGTTCCGTGCCGTGGGCAAAAAGGCAGGGCTGCGGGTCAGCGCAGTTTGGCAAACCTAGCCGCAAGTGCGGGAAGGGCGGAGGAGCACACGGACGCCGCCTTCCCAAACTGAGCCCAAAGTGCCCAGGCATGCCCCCTTGATCTCGCCTAATCAGTGAGCCCAAAATAATTTCAGAGTGTGGAAACCTGATCCAAAAAGGTCGAAAAGAACGGCCAGAGATCAAGTCCGAAAGGGGAAATCAGTAACAAGCAAGCAGAGTAATCATTAACCAAAAAGCGCAAAATTATGTTAAAAGTGTGAAATCATTAACCAAAAAGTCGAAAATAATGTCCAGAGACCAAGTCCGAAAGTACAAATAATTAACCAGTAAGCAGAGTCATCATTAACCAAAAATCGCAAAAGTAAGTAAAAAGTATGAAATCATTAACCAAAAATCGCAAAAGTAAGTAAAAAGTGTGAAATCATTAACCAAAAACTCGAAAATAATGTGCAGAGACTAAGTCCGAAAGGGCAAATGGTTAACCAGTAAGCAGAGTCATCATTAACCAAAAATCGCAAAAGTAAGTAAAAAGTGTGAAATCATTAACCAAAAATCGCAAAAGTAAGTAAAAAGTGTGAAATCATTAACCAAAAACTCGAAAATAATCTCCAGAGACTAAGTCCGAAAGGGCAAATGGTTAACCAGTAAGCAGAGTAATCATTAACCAAAAAGGGCAAAAGTAAGTAAAAAGTATGAAATCATTAACCAAAAAGCACAAAATTAAGTTAAAAGTGTGAAATCATTAACCAAAATGTCGAAAACAATGTCCAGAGACTAAGTCCGAAAGGGCAAATGGTTAACCAGTAAGCAGAGTAATCATTAACCAAAAGGCGCAAAAGTAAGTAAAAAGTATGAAATCATTAACCAAAAAGCGCAAAAATATGTTAAAAGTGTGAAATCATTAACCAAAAAGTCGAAAATAATGTGCAGAGACTAAGTCCGAAAGGGCAAATGGTTAACCAGTAAGCAGAGTAATCATTAACCAAAAGGCGCAAAAGTAAGTAAAAAGTATGAAATCAGTAACCAAAAAGCGCAAAAATATGTTAAAAGTGTGAAATCATTAACCAAAAACTCGAAAATAATGTGCAGAGACTAAGTCCGAAAGGGCAAATAATTAACCAGTAAGCAGAGTAATCATTAACCAAAAATCGCAAAAGTAAGTAAAAAGTGTGAAATCATTAACCAAAAACTCGAAAATAATGTCCAGAGACCAAGTCCGAAAGGGCAAATGGTTAACCAGTAAGCAGAGTAATCATTAACCAAAAAGGGCAAAAGTAAGTAAAAAGTATGAAATCATTAACCAAAAAGCACAAAATTAAGTTAAAAGTGTGAAATCATTAACCAAAAAGTCGAAAATAATCTCCAGAGACTAAGTGCGAAAGGGCAAATGGTTAACCAGTAAGCAGAGTCATCATTAACCAAAAATCGCAAAAGTAAGTAAAAAGTGTGAAATCATTAACCAAAAACCCGAAAATAATGTCCAGAGACTAAGTCCAAAAGGGCAAATGGTTAACCAGTAAGCAGAGTAATCATTAACCAAAAATCGCAAAAGTAAGTAAAAAGTGTGAAATCATTAACCAAAAACTCGAAAATAATCTCCAGAGACTAAGTCCGAAAGGGCAAATGGTTAACCAGTAAGCAGAGTAATCATTAACCAAAAATCGCAAAAGTAAGTAAAAAGTGTGAAATCATTAACCAAAAACTCGAAAATAATCTCCAGAGACTAAGTCCGAAAGGGCAAATGGTTAACCAGTAAGCAGAGTAATCATTAACCAAAAATCGCAAAAGTAAGTAAAAAGTGTGAAATCATTAACCAAAAACTCGAAAATAATGTCCAGAGACTAAGTCCGAAAGGGCAAATGGTTAACCAGTAAGCAGAGTAATCATTAACCAAAAGGCGCAAAAGTAAGTAAAAAGTATGAAATCAGTAACCAAAAAGCGCAAAAATATGTTAAAAGTGTGAAATCATTAACCAAAAACTCGAAAATAATGTGCAGAGACTAAGTCCGAAAGGGCAAATAATTAACCAGTAAGCAGAGTAATCATTAACCAAAAAGCGCAAAAATATGTTAAAAGTGTGAAATCATTAACCAAAAACTCGAAAATAATGTCCAGAGACTAAGTCCGAAAGGGCAAATGGTTAACCAGTAAGCAGAGTAATCAGTAACCAAAAAGGGCAAAAGTAAGTAAAAAGTGTGAAATCATTAACCAAAAACCCAAAAATAATGTCCAGAGACTAAGTCCGAAAGGGCAAATGGTTAACCAGTAAGCAGAGTAATCATTAACCAAAAATCGCAAAAGTAAGTAAAAAGTATGAAATCATTAACCAAAAAGCACAAAATTAAGTTAAAAGTGTGAAATCATTAACCAAAATGTCGAAAACAATGTCCAGAGACTAAGTCCGAAAGGGCAAATAATTAACCAGTAAGCAGAGTAATCATTAACCAAAAATCGCAAAAGTAAGTAAAAAGTGTGAAATCATTAACCAAAAACTCGAAAATAATGTCCAGAGACCAAGTCCGAAAGGGCAAATGGTTAACCAGTAAGCAGAGTAATCATTAACCAAAAAGGGCAAAAGTAAGTAAAAAGTATGAAATCATTAACCAAAAAGCACAAAATTAAGTTAAAAGTGTGAAATCATTAACCAAAAAGTCGAAAATAATCTCCAGAGACTAAGTGCGAAAGGGCAAATGGTTAACCAGTAAGCAGAGTCATCATTAACCAAAAATCGCAAAAGTAAGTAAAAAGTGTGAAATCATTAACCAAAAACCCGAAAATAATGTCCAGAGACTAAGTCCAAAAGGGCAAATGGTTAACCAGTAAGCAGAGTAATCATTAACCAAAAATCGCAAAAGTAAGTAAAAAGTGTGAAATCATTAACCAAAAACTCGAAAATAATCTCCAGAGACTAAGTCCGAAAGGGCAAATGGTTAACCAGTAAGCAGAGTAATCATTAACCAAAAATCGCAAAAGTAAGTAAAAAGTGTGAAATCATTAACCAAAAACCCGAAAATAATGTCCAGAGACTAAGTCCGAAAGGGCAAATGGTTAACCAGTAAGCAGAGTAATCATTAACCAAAAATCGCAAAAGTAAGTAAAAAGTGTGAAATCATTAACCAAAAACTCGAAAATAATGTCCAGAGACTAAGTCCGAAAGGGCAAATGGTTAACCAGTAAGCAGAGTAATCATTAACCAAAAGGCGCAAAAGTAAGTAAAAAGTATGAAATCAGTAACCAAAAAGCGCAAAAATATGTTAAAAGTGTGAAATCATTAACCAAAAACTCGAAAATAATGTGCAGAGACTAAGTCCGAAAGGGCAAATAATTAACCAGTAAGCAGAGTAATCATTAACCAAAAAGCGCAAAAATATGTTAAAAGTGTGAAATCATTAACCAAAAACTCGAAAATAATGTCCAGAGACTAAGTCCGAAAGGGCAAATGGTTAACCAGTAAGCAGAGTAATCAGTAACCAAAAAGGGCAAAAGTAAGTAAAAAGTGTGAAATCATTAACCAAAAACCCAAAAATAATGTCCAGAGACTAAGTCCGAAAGGGCAAATGGTTAACCAGTAAGCAGAGTAATCATTAACCAAAAATCGCAAAAGTAAGTAAAAAGTATGAAATCATTAACCAAAAAGCACAAAATTAAGTTAAAAGTGTGAAATCATTAACCAAAATGTCGAAAACAATGTCCAGAGACTAAGTCCGAAAGGGCAAATAATTAACCAGTAAGCAGAGTAATCATTAACCAAAAATCGCAAAAGTAAGTAAAAAGTGTGAAATCATTAACCAAAAACTCGAAAATAATGTCCAGAGACCAAGTCCGAAAGGGCAAATGGTTAACCAGTAAGCAGAGTAATCATTAACCAAAAAGGGCAAAAGTAAGTAAAAAGTATGAAATCATTAACCAAAAAGCACAAAATTAAGTTAAAAGTGTGAAATCATTAACCAAAAAGTCGAAAATAATCTCCAGAGACTAAGTGCGAAAGGGCAAATGGTTAACCAGTAAGCAGAGTCATCATTAACCAAAAATCGCAAAAGTAAGTAAAAAGTGTGAAATCATTAACCAAAAACCCGAAAATAATGTCCAGAGACTAAGTCCAAAAGGGCAAATGGTTAACCAGTAAGCAGAGTAATCATTAACCAAAAATCGCAAAAGTAAGTAAAAAGTGTGAAATCATTAACCAAAAACTCGAAAATAATCTCCAGAGACTAAGTCCGAAAGGGCAAATGGTTAACCAGTAAGCAGAGTAATCATTAACCAAAAATCGCAAAAGTAAGTAAAAAGTGTGAAATCATTAACCAAAAACCCGAAAATAATGTCCAGAGACTAAGTCCGAAAGGGCAAATGGTTAACCAGTAAGCAGAGTAATCATTAACCAAAAATCGCAAAAGTAAGTAAAAAGTGTGAAATCATTAACCAAAAACTCGAAAATAATGTCCAGAGACTAAGTCCGAAAGGGCAAATGGTTAACCAGTAAGCAGAGTAATCATTAACCAAAAGGCGCAAAAGTAAGTAAAAAGTATGAAATCAGTAACCAAAAAGCGCAAAAATATGTTAAAAGTGTGAAATCATTAACCAAAAACTCGAAAATAATGTGCAGAGACTAAGTCCGAAAGGGCAAATAATTAACCAGTAAGCAGAGTAATCATTAACCAAAAAGCGCAAAAATATGTTAAAAGTGTGAAATCATTAACCAAAAACTCGAAAATAATGTCCAGAGACTAAGTCCGAAAGGGCAAATGGTTAACCAGTAAGCAGAGTAATCAGTAACCAAAAAGGGCAAAAGTAAGTAAAAAGTGTGAAATCATTAACCAAAAACCCAAAAATAATGTCCAGAGACTAAGTCCGAAAGGGCAAATGGTTAACCAGTAAGCAGAGTAATCATTAACCAAAAATCGCAAAAGTAAGTAAAAAGTATGAAATCATTAACCAAAAAGCACAAAATTAAGTTAAAAGTGTGAAATCATTAACCAAAATGTCGAAAACAATGTCCAGAGACTAAGTCCGAAAGGGCAAATAATTAACCAGTAAGCAGAGTAATCATTAACCAAAAATCGCAAAAGTAAGTAAAAAGTGTGAAATCATTAACCAAAAACTCGAAAATAATGTCCAGAGACCAAGTCCGAAAGGGCAAATGGTTAACCAGTAAGCAGAGTAATCATTAACCAAAAAGGGCAAAAGTAAGTAAAAAGTATGAAATCATTAACCAAAAAGCACAAAATTAAGTTAAAAGTGTGAAATCATTAACCAAAAAGTCGAAAATAATCTCCAGAGACTAAGTGCGAAAGGGCAAATGGTTAACCAGTAAGCAGAGTCATCATTAACCAAAAATCGCAAAAGTAAGTAAAAAGTGTGAAATCATTAACCAAAAACCCGAAAATAATGTCCAGAGACTAAGTCCAAAAGGGCAAATGGTTAACCAGTAAGCAGAGTAATCATTAACCAAAAATCGCAAAAGTAAGTAAAAAGTGTGAAATCATTAACCAAAAACTCGAAAATAATCTCCAGAGACTAAGTCCGAAAGGGCAAATGGTTAACCAGTAAGCAGAGTAATCATTAACCAAAAATCGCAAAAGTAAGTAAAAAGTGTGAAATCATTAACCAAAAACCCGAAAATAATGTCCAGAGACTAAGTCCGAAAGGGCAAATGGTTAACCAGTAAGCAGAGTAATCATTAACCAAAAATCGCAAAAGTAAGTAAAAAGTGTGAAATCATTAACCAAAAACTCGAAAATAATGTCCAGAGACTAAGTCCGAAAGGGCAAATGGTTAACCAGTAAGCAGAGTAATCATTAACCAAAAGGCGCAAAAGTAAGTAAAAAGTATGAAATCAGTAACCAAAAAGCGCAAAAATATGTTAAAAGTGTGAAATCATTAACCAAAAACTCGAAAATAATGTGCAGAGACTAAGTCCGAAAGGGCAAATAATTAACCAGTAAGCAGAGTAATCATTAACCAAAAAGCGCAAAAATATGTTAAAAGTGTGAAATCATTAACCAAAAACTCGAAAATAATGTCCAGAGACTAAGTCCGAAAGGGCAAATGGTTAACCAGTAAGCAGAGTAATCAGTAACCAAAAAGGGCAAAAGTAAGAAAAAAGTGTGAAATCATTAGCCAAAAACCCAAAAATAATGTCCAGAGACTAAGTCCGAAAGGGCAAATGGTTAACCAGTAAGCAGAGTAATCATTAACCAAAAATCGCAAAAGTAAGTAAAAAGTATGAAATCATTAACCAAAAAGCACAAAATTAAGTTAAAAGTGTGAAATCATTAACCAAAATGTCGAAAACAATGTCCAGAGACTAAGTCCGAAAGGGCAAATGGTTAACCAGTAAGCAGAGTAATCATTAACCAAAAATCGCAAAAGTAAGTAAAAAGTATGAAATCATTAACCAAAAAGCACAAAATTAAGTTAAAAGTGTGAAATCATTAACCAAAATGTCGAAAACAATGTCCAGAGACTAAGTCCGAAAGGGCAAATGGTTAACCAGTAAGCAGAGTAATCATTAACCAAAAATCGCAAAATTAAGTTAAAAGTGTGAAATCATTAACCAAAATGTCGAAAACAATGTCCAGAGACTAAGTCCGAAAGGGCAAATGGTTAACCAGTAAGCAGAGTAATCATTAACCAAAAATCGCAAAAGTAAGTAAAAAGTGTGAAATCATTAACCAAAAACTCGAAAATAATGTCCAGAGACTAAGTCCGAAAGGGCAAATGGTTAACCAGTAAGCAGAGTAATCATTAACCAAAAGGCGCAAAAGTAAGTAAAAAGTATGAAATCATTAACCAAAAAGCGCAAAAATATGTTAAAAGTGTGAAATCATTAACCAAAAAGTCGAAAATAATGTGCAGAGACTAAGTCCGAAAGGGCAAATGGTTAACCAGTAAGCAGAGTAATCATTAACCAAAAAGCGCAAAAATATGTTAAAAGTGTGAAATCATTAACCAAAAACTCGAAAATAATGTCCAGAGACTAAGTCCGAAAGGGCAAATAATTAACCAGTAAGCAGAGTAATCATTAACCAAAAAGCGCAAAAGTAAGTAAAAAGTGTGAAATCATTAACCAAAAAGTCGAAAATAATGCCCAGAGACTAAGTCCGAAAGGGCAAATGGTTAACCAGAAAATCCGTCGAATAATGTCCAGAGACTAAGTCCGAAAGGGCAAATGGTTAACCAGTGGAAGGGCGATCAAGCGGAAAAATTTGCCCCGGTT
>NW_027140467.1:147500-152500 GCF_036365525.1 Heterodontus francisci | reverse complement strand
GTCCCGACCCTGGGCAGCCTCCCGGTCTTACCTCCATAACTTCGGCGAGGAGGGTCCGATCCCCGCGCGGTCGACGGCAGGCGGTAGGGCTCGGAGGGGCGCGGCCTGGTCCGCGAGTGCCCCGGCGCCGCCCCTCTGCCCGTCCGAGGGACAGTAGGAAATGGCCATACCGCTTTCCGGCCGATTGCCGCCGGACGTCCGGCCGCATTCGCTCGGTCTGCGCGGCCGGCGGTAGCCGGGGGCGAGGGGCATCGGGCGGTGGCGGAACCAGGCCGGCCCGACCGCTGGGGGCCGCCCGGGCGACGTTTGAATCTGTCGGGTCGGACCGCCGAATCCCGCGGGATTTCGGGATCGAATCTGCGGGTGGAATCGGCACCTCGTCCCGCTGTCCGGTTCCCCCCCCCCCGTCGACTGCAACGGGTTTCCGAGGCCCGTCGGTCAGGCGCGGTTCGCTCCGCAATCCGCCGGCCGATCGGCACCGGGCGGGGCTCTACGGAAAGAGGGGACCCTCCCGCGTCGAGTGCCGGCGCACCGACCCCGCAGGCTGACCGGGAAGGTGAAGACTCACCCCGCTGAATGCCCGGCCCCGGCTACCCTCCGGCTCCGGGGCCATAACTTCGGGGAGGGAGGTCCGATCCCCGCGCGGTCGACGGCAGGCGGTAGGGCTCGGAGGGGCGCGGCCTGGTCCGCGAGTGCCCCGGCGCCGCCCCTCTGCCCGTCCGAGGGACAGTAGGAAATGGCCATACCGCTTTCCGGCCGATTGCCGCCGGACGTCCGGCCGCATTCCCTCGGTCGGCGCGGTCGGCGGTAGCCGGGGGCGAGGGGCATCGGGCGGTGGCGGAACCAGGCCGGCCCGACCGCTGGGGGCCGCCCGGGCGACGTTTGAATCTGTCGGGTCGGACCGCCGAATCCCGCGGGATTTCGGGATCGAATCTGCGGGTGGAATCGGCACCTCGTCCCGCTGTCCGGTTCCCCCCCGTCGACTGCAACGGGTTTCCGAGGCCCGTCGGTCAGGCGCGGTTCGCTCCGCAATCCGCCGGCCGATCGGCACCGGGCGGGGCTCTACGGAAAGAGGGGACCCTCCCGCGTCGAGTGCCGGCGCACCGACCCCGCAGGCTGACCGGGAAGGTGAAGACTCACCCCGCTGAATGCCCGGCCCCGGGAACCCTCCGGCGCCGGGGCCATAACTTCGGGGAGGAAGGTCCGAGCTCCGCGCGGTCGACGGCAGGTGAAAGGGGCCGGTGCGCCGCGGAAGGCGACAGCAGTCCCGTCAGGCTGCACCTCTGCTCGGGCGAACGGCGTCAGGAAAAGGGGAGAGCACTTCCCCACCGATAGCTCCGGAACGCCCGGACCCATTGGCCCGCGGCACCGGTGGCTGCTAGAGGGGCTCCGGCGCCGTCAGCCGGGGTACGTCCCAGGCCGGCCGGACGGCGGGCAGCCGGAGGCAACGGCCTGGAACGGAGCCAGACTTGAGTCGTTCCGTGCCGTGGGCAAAAAGGCAGGGCTGCGGGTCAGCGCAGTTTGGCAAACCTAGCCGCAAGTGCGGGAAGGGCGGAGGAGCACACGGACGCCGCCTTCCCAAACTGAGCCCAAAGTGCCCAGGCATGCCCCCTTGATCTCGCCTAATCAGTGAGCCCAAAATAATTTCAGAGTGTGGAAACCTGATCCAAAAAGGTCGAAAAGAACGGCCAGAGATCAAGTCCGAAAGGGGAAATCAGTAACAAGCAAGCAGAGTAATCATTAACCAAAAAGCGCAAAATTATGTTAAAAGTGTGAAATCATTAACCAAAAAGTCGAAAATAATGTCCAGAGACCAAGTCCGAAAGTACAAATAATTAACCAGTAAGCAGAGTCATCATTAACCAAAAATCGCAAAAGTAAGTAAAAAGTATGAAATCATTAACCAAAAATCGCAAAAGTAAGTAAAAAGTGTGAAATCATTAACCAAAAACTCGAAAATAATGTGCAGAGACTAAGTCCGAAAGGGCAAATGGTTAACCAGTAAGCAGAGTCATCATTAACCAAAAATCGCAAAAGTAAGTAAAAAGTGTGAAATCATTAACCAAAAATCGCAAAAGTAAGTAAAAAGTGTGAAATCATTAACCAAAAACTCGAAAATAATCTCCAGAGACTAAGTCCGAAAGGGCAAATGGTTAACCAGTAAGCAGAGTAATCATTAACCAAAAAGGGCAAAAGTAAGTAAAAAGTATGAAATCATTAACCAAAAAGCACAAAATTAAGTTAAAAGTGTGAAATCATTAACCAAAATGTCGAAAACAATGTCCAGAGACTAAGTCCGAAAGGGCAAATGGTTAACCAGTAAGCAGAGTAATCATTAACCAAAAGGCGCAAAAGTAAGTAAAAAGTATGAAATCATTAACCAAAAAGCGCAAAAATATGTTAAAAGTGTGAAATCATTAACCAAAAAGTCGAAAATAATGTGCAGAGACTAAGTCCGAAAGGGCAAATGGTTAACCAGTAAGCAGAGTAATCATTAACCAAAAGGCGCAAAAGTAAGTAAAAAGTATGAAATCAGTAACCAAAAAGCGCAAAAATATGTTAAAAGTGTGAAATCATTAACCAAAAACTCGAAAATAATGTGCAGAGACTAAGTCCGAAAGGGCAAATAATTAACCAGTAAGCAGAGTAATCATTAACCAAAAATCGCAAAAGTAAGTAAAAAGTGTGAAATCATTAACCAAAAACTCGAAAATAATGTCCAGAGACCAAGTCCGAAAGGGCAAATGGTTAACCAGTAAGCAGAGTAATCATTAACCAAAAAGGGCAAAAGTAAGTAAAAAGTATGAAATCATTAACCAAAAAGCACAAAATTAAGTTAAAAGTGTGAAATCATTAACCAAAAAGTCGAAAATAATCTCCAGAGACTAAGTGCGAAAGGGCAAATGGTTAACCAGTAAGCAGAGTCATCATTAACCAAAAATCGCAAAAGTAAGTAAAAAGTGTGAAATCATTAACCAAAAACCCGAAAATAATGTCCAGAGACTAAGTCCAAAAGGGCAAATGGTTAACCAGTAAGCAGAGTAATCATTAACCAAAAATCGCAAAAGTAAGTAAAAAGTGTGAAATCATTAACCAAAAACTCGAAAATAATCTCCAGAGACTAAGTCCGAAAGGGCAAATGGTTAACCAGTAAGCAGAGTAATCATTAACCAAAAATCGCAAAAGTAAGTAAAAAGTGTGAAATCATTAACCAAAAACTCGAAAATAATCTCCAGAGACTAAGTCCGAAAGGGCAAATGGTTAACCAGTAAGCAGAGTAATCATTAACCAAAAATCGCAAAAGTAAGTAAAAAGTGTGAAATCATTAACCAAAAACTCGAAAATAATGTCCAGAGACTAAGTCCGAAAGGGCAAATGGTTAACCAGTAAGCAGAGTAATCATTAACCAAAAGGCGCAAAAGTAAGTAAAAAGTATGAAATCAGTAACCAAAAAGCGCAAAAATATGTTAAAAGTGTGAAATCATTAACCAAAAACTCGAAAATAATGTCCAGAGACTAAGTCCGAAAGGGCAAATGGTTAACCAGTAAGCAGAGTAATCAGTAACCAAAAAGGGCAAAAGTAAGTAAAAAGTGTGAAATCATTAACCAAAAACCCAAAAATAATGTCCAGAGACTAAGTCCGAAAGGGCAAATGGTTAACCAGTAAGCAGAGTAATCATTAACCAAAAATCGCAAAAGTAAGTAAAAAGTATGAAATCATTAACCAAAAAGCACAAAATTAAGTTAAAAGTGTGAAATCATTAACCAAAATGTCGAAAACAATGTCCAGAGACTAAGTCCGAAAGGGCAAATGGTTAACCAGTAAGCAGAGTAATCATTAACCAAAAATCGCAAAATTAAGTTAAAAGTGTGAAATCATTAACCAAAATGTCGAAAACAATGTCCAGAGACTAAGTCCGAAAGGGCAAATGGTTAACCAGTAAGCAGAGTAATCATTAACCAAAAATCGCAAAAGTAAGTAAAAAGTGTGAAATCATTAACCAAAAACTCGAAAATAATGTCCAGAGACTAAGTCCGAAAGGGCAAATGGTTAACCAGTAAGCAGAGTAATCATTAACCAAAAGGCGCAAAAGTAAGTAAAAAGTATGAAATCATTAACCAAAAAGCGCAAAAATATGTTAAAAGTGTGAAATCATTAACCAAAAAGTCGAAAATAATGTGCAGAGACTAAGTCCGAAAGGGCAAATGGTTAACCAGTAAGCAGAGTAATCATTAACCAAAAAGCGCAAAAATATGTTAAAAGTGTGAAATCATTAACCAAAAACTCGAAAATAATGTCCAGAGACTAAGTCCGAAAGGGCAAATAATTAACCAGTAAGCAGAGTAATCATTAACCAAAAAGCGCAAAAGTAAGTAAAAAGTGTGAAATCATTAACCAAAAAGTCGAAAATAATGCCCAGAGACTAAGTCCGAAAGGGCAAATGGTTAACCAGAAAATCCGTCGAATAATGTCCAGAGACTAAGTCCGAAAGGGCAAATGGTTAACCAGTGGAAGGGCGATCAAGCGGAAAAATTTGCCCCGGTTACCCGGGATGGAGTTCCAGAGGTCCGGCCAGAGTTGTCAAATTCGTCCCGCTGATCGGACGCTTGTCATTCGGGTGGCTGGGGGTTGGCGGGGTATCTGCACAGTAGTAGGAGGTGGCAAGTCGGGACTTGGACGTTTATTCCAAGAGTCCACCCGAGCCTCCAGGTCTGCAGAGACCGACCCTAGCTGCCGCCCAACCGACTTTTAAGCCTTTTTCGGATGGGGATTTTTTCCCATTTTCGTCCATTTTTCGGGTTTTCTGTCGGGCTTAATAGGCGGCAGCCTGACCCCCGGCCGAGGCGGGGGGCGCACTCTCCCTTGCGTAAGGGTCCGGATTTGCCCCGGAAAGTGCCCCCGACGGCCTCCCGACCCGGGTGCCTGCAGGGCGGGGGGAAAGGGTAGTCCCAGCCGCAGGAAATCATTAACCAAAAGACTTAGCCGTCGGGGCAGAGGC
>NW_027140467.1:127500-135000 GCF_036365525.1 Heterodontus francisci | reverse complement strand
CCGCAATCCGCCGGCCGATCGGCACCGGGCGGGGCTCTACGGAAAGAGGGGACCCTCCCGCGTCGAGTGCCGGCGCACCGACCCCGCAGGCTGACCGGGAAGGTGAAGACTCACCCCGCTGAATGCCCGGCCCCGGCTACCCTCCGGCTCCGGGGCCATAACTTCGGGGAGGGAGGTCCGATCCCCGCGCGGTCGACGGCAGGCGGTAGGGCTCGGAGGGGCGCGGCCTGGTCCGCGAGTGCCCCGGCGCCGCCCCTCTGCCCGTCCGAGGGACAGTAGGAAATGGCCATACCGCTTTCCGGCCGATTGCCGCCGGACGTCCGGCCGCATTCCCTCGGTCGGCGCGGTCGGCGGTAGCCGGGGGCGAGGGGCATCGGGCGGTGGCGGAACCAGGCCGGCCCGACCGCTGGGGGCCGCCCGGGCGACGTTTGAATCTGTCGGGTCGGACCGCCGAATCCCGCGGGATTTCGGGATCGAATCTGCGGGTGGAATCGGCACCTCGTCCCGCTGTCCGGTTCCCCCCCGTCGACTGCAACGGGTTTCCGAGGCCCGTCGGTCAGGCGCGGTTCGCTCCGCAATCCGCCGGCCGATCGGCACCGGGCGGGGCTCTACGGAAAGAGGGGACCCTCCCGCGTCGAGTGCCGGCGCACCGACCCCGCAGGCTGACCGGGAAGGTGAAGACTCACCCCGCTGAATGCCCGGCCCCGGGAACCCTCCGGCGCCGGGGCCATAACTTCGGGGAGGAAGGTCCGAGCTCCGCGCGGTCGACGGCAGGTGAAAGGGGCCGGTGCGCCGCGGAAGGCGACAGCAGTCCCGTCAGGCTGCACCTCTGCTCGGGCGAACGGCGTCAGGAAAAGGGGAGAGCACTTCCCCACCGATAGCTCCGGAACGCCCGGACCCATTGGCCCGCGGCACCGGTGGCTGCTAGAGGGGCTCCGGCGCCGTCAGCCGGGGTACGTCCCAGGCCGGCCGGACGGCGGGCAGCCGGAGGCAACGGCCTGGAACGGAGCCAGACTTGAGTCGTTCCGTGCCGTGGGCAAAAAGGCAGGGCTGCGGGTCAGCGCAGTTTGGCAAACCTAGCCGCAAGTGCGGGAAGGGCGGAGGAGCACACGGACGCCGCCTTCCCAAACTGAGCCCAAAGTGCCCAGGCATGCCCCCTTGATCTCGCCTAATCAGTGAGCCCAAAATAATTTCAGAGTGTGGAAACCTGATCCAAAAAGGTCGAAAAGAACGGCCAGAGATCAAGTCCGAAAGGGGAAATCAGTAACAAGCAAGCAGAGTAATCATTAACCAAAAAGCGCAAAATTATGTTAAAAGTGTGAAATCATTAACCAAAAAGTCGAAAATAATGTCCAGAGACCAAGTCCGAAAGTACAAATAATTAACCAGTAAGCAGAGTCATCATTAACCAAAAATCGCAAAAGTAAGTAAAAAGTATGAAATCATTAACCAAAAATCGCAAAAGTAAGTAAAAAGTGTGAAATCATTAACCAAAAACTCGAAAATAATGTGCAGAGACTAAGTCCGAAAGGGCAAATGGTTAACCAGTAAGCAGAGTCATCATTAACCAAAAATCGCAAAAGTAAGTAAAAAGTGTGAAATCATTAACCAAAAATCGCAAAAGTAAGTAAAAAGTGTGAAATCATTAACCAAAAACTCGAAAATAATCTCCAGAGACTAAGTCCGAAAGGGCAAATGGTTAACCAGTAAGCAGAGTAATCATTAACCAAAAAGGGCAAAAGTAAGTAAAAAGTATGAAATCATTAACCAAAAAGCACAAAATTAAGTTAAAAGTGTGAAATCATTAACCAAAATGTCGAAAACAATGTCCAGAGACTAAGTCCGAAAGGGCAAATGGTTAACCAGTAAGCAGAGTAATCATTAACCAAAAGGCGCAAAAGTAAGTAAAAAGTATGAAATCATTAACCAAAAAGCGCAAAAATATGTTAAAAGTGTGAAATCATTAACCAAAAAGTCGAAAATAATGTGCAGAGACTAAGTCCGAAAGGGCAAATGGTTAACCAGTAAGCAGAGTAATCATTAACCAAAAGGCGCAAAAGTAAGTAAAAAGTATGAAATCAGTAACCAAAAAGCGCAAAAATATGTTAAAAGTGTGAAATCATTAACCAAAAACTCGAAAATAATGTGCAGAGACTAAGTCCGAAAGGGCAAATAATTAACCAGTAAGCAGAGTAATCATTAACCAAAAATCGCAAAAGTAAGTAAAAAGTGTGAAATCATTAACCAAAAACTCGAAAATAATGTCCAGAGACCAAGTCCGAAAGGGCAAATGGTTAACCAGTAAGCAGAGTAATCATTAACCAAAAAGGGCAAAAGTAAGTAAAAAGTATGAAATCATTAACCAAAAAGCACAAAATTAAGTTAAAAGTGTGAAATCATTAACCAAAAAGTCGAAAATAATCTCCAGAGACTAAGTGCGAAAGGGCAAATGGTTAACCAGTAAGCAGAGTCATCATTAACCAAAAATCGCAAAAGTAAGTAAAAAGTGTGAAATCATTAACCAAAAACCCGAAAATAATGTCCAGAGACTAAGTCCAAAAGGGCAAATGGTTAACCAGTAAGCAGAGTAATCATTAACCAAAAATCGCAAAAGTAAGTAAAAAGTGTGAAATCATTAACCAAAAACTCGAAAATAATCTCCAGAGACTAAGTCCGAAAGGGCAAATGGTTAACCAGTAAGCAGAGTAATCATTAACCAAAAATCGCAAAAGTAAGTAAAAAGTGTGAAATCATTAACCAAAAACTCGAAAATAATCTCCAGAGACTAAGTCCGAAAGGGCAAATGGTTAACCAGTAAGCAGAGTAATCATTAACCAAAAATCGCAAAAGTAAGTAAAAAGTGTGAAATCATTAACCAAAAACTCGAAAATAATGTCCAGAGACTAAGTCCGAAAGGGCAAATGGTTAACCAGTAAGCAGAGTAATCATTAACCAAAAGGCGCAAAAGTAAGTAAAAAGTATGAAATCAGTAACCAAAAAGCGCAAAAATATGTTAAAAGTGTGAAATCATTAACCAAAAACTCGAAAATAATGTGCAGAGACTAAGTCCGAAAGGGCAAATAATTAACCAGTAAGCAGAGTAATCATTAACCAAAAAGCGCAAAAATATGTTAAAAGTGTGAAATCATTAACCAAAAACTCGAAAATAATGTCCAGAGACTAAGTCCGAAAGGGCAAATGGTTAACCAGTAAGCAGAGTAATCAGTAACCAAAAAGGGCAAAAGTAAGTAAAAAGTGTGAAATCATTAACCAAAAACCCAAAAATAATGTCCAGAGACTAAGTCCGAAAGGGCAAATGGTTAACCAGTAAGCAGAGTAATCATTAACCAAAAATCGCAAAAGTAAGTAAAAAGTATGAAATCATTAACCAAAAAGCACAAAATTAAGTTAAAAGTGTGAAATCATTAACCAAAATGTCGAAAACAATGTCCAGAGACTAAGTCCGAAAGGGCAAATAATTAACCAGTAAGCAGAGTAATCATTAACCAAAAATCGCAAAAGTAAGTAAAAAGTGTGAAATCATTAACCAAAAACTCGAAAATAATGTCCAGAGACCAAGTCCGAAAGGGCAAATGGTTAACCAGTAAGCAGAGTAATCATTAACCAAAAAGGGCAAAAGTAAGTAAAAAGTATGAAATCATTAACCAAAAAGCACAAAATTAAGTTAAAAGTGTGAAATCATTAACCAAAAAGTCGAAAATAATCTCCAGAGACTAAGTGCGAAAGGGCAAATGGTTAACCAGTAAGCAGAGTCATCATTAACCAAAAATCGCAAAAGTAAGTAAAAAGTGTGAAATCATTAACCAAAAACCCGAAAATAATGTCCAGAGACTAAGTCCAAAAGGGCAAATGGTTAACCAGTAAGCAGAGTAATCATTAACCAAAAATCGCAAAAGTAAGTAAAAAGTGTGAAATCATTAACCAAAAACTCGAAAATAATCTCCAGAGACTAAGTCCGAAAGGGCAAATGGTTAACCAGTAAGCAGAGTAATCATTAACCAAAAATCGCAAAAGTAAGTAAAAAGTGTGAAATCATTAACCAAAAACCCGAAAATAATGTCCAGAGACTAAGTCCGAAAGGGCAAATGGTTAACCAGTAAGCAGAGTAATCATTAACCAAAAATCGCAAAAGTAAGTAAAAAGTGTGAAATCATTAACCAAAAACTCGAAAATAATGTCCAGAGACTAAGTCCGAAAGGGCAAATGGTTAACCAGTAAGCAGAGTAATCATTAACCAAAAGGCGCAAAAGTAAGTAAAAAGTATGAAATCAGTAACCAAAAAGCGCAAAAATATGTTAAAAGTGTGAAATCATTAACCAAAAACTCGAAAATAATGTGCAGAGACTAAGTCCGAAAGGGCAAATAATTAACCAGTAAGCAGAGTAATCATTAACCAAAAAGCGCAAAAATATGTTAAAAGTGTGAAATCATTAACCAAAAACTCGAAAATAATGTCCAGAGACTAAGTCCGAAAGGGCAAATGGTTAACCAGTAAGCAGAGTAATCAGTAACCAAAAAGGGCAAAAGTAAGTAAAAAGTGTGAAATCATTAACCAAAAACCCAAAAATAATGTCCAGAGACTAAGTCCGAAAGGGCAAATGGTTAACCAGTAAGCAGAGTAATCATTAACCAAAAATCGCAAAAGTAAGTAAAAAGTATGAAATCATTAACCAAAAAGCACAAAATTAAGTTAAAAGTGTGAAATCATTAACCAAAATGTCGAAAACAATGTCCAGAGACTAAGTCCGAAAGGGCAAATAATTAACCAGTAAGCAGAGTAATCATTAACCAAAAATCGCAAAAGTAAGTAAAAAGTGTGAAATCATTAACCAAAAACTCGAAAATAATGTCCAGAGACCAAGTCCGAAAGGGCAAATGGTTAACCAGTAAGCAGAGTAATCATTAACCAAAAAGGGCAAAAGTAAGTAAAAAGTATGAAATCATTAACCAAAAAGCACAAAATTAAGTTAAAAGTGTGAAATCATTAACCAAAAAGTCGAAAATAATCTCCAGAGACTAAGTGCGAAAGGGCAAATGGTTAACCAGTAAGCAGAGTCATCATTAACCAAAAATCGCAAAAGTAAGTAAAAAGTGTGAAATCATTAACCAAAAACCCGAAAATAATGTCCAGAGACTAAGTCCAAAAGGGCAAATGGTTAACCAGTAAGCAGAGTAATCATTAACCAAAAATCGCAAAAGTAAGTAAAAAGTGTGAAATCATTAACCAAAAACTCGAAAATAATCTCCAGAGACTAAGTCCGAAAGGGCAAATGGTTAACCAGTAAGCAGAGTAATCATTAACCAAAAATCGCAAAAGTAAGTAAAAAGTGTGAAATCATTAACCAAAAACCCGAAAATAATGTCCAGAGACTAAGTCCGAAAGGGCAAATGGTTAACCAGTAAGCAGAGTAATCATTAACCAAAAATCGCAAAAGTAAGTAAAAAGTGTGAAATCATTAACCAAAAACTCGAAAATAATGTCCAGAGACTAAGTCCGAAAGGGCAAATGGTTAACCAGTAAGCAGAGTAATCATTAACCAAAAGGCGCAAAAGTAAGTAAAAAGTATGAAATCAGTAACCAAAAAGCGCAAAAATATGTTAAAAGTGTGAAATCATTAACCAAAAACTCGAAAATAATGTGCAGAGACTAAGTCCGAAAGGGCAAATAATTAACCAGTAAGCAGAGTAATCATTAACCAAAAAGCGCAAAAATATGTTAAAAGTGTGAAATCATTAACCAAAAACTCGAAAATAATGTCCAGAGACTAAGTCCGAAAGGGCAAATGGTTAACCAGTAAGCAGAGTAATCAGTAACCAAAAAGGGCAAAAGTAAGTAAAAAGTGTGAAATCATTAACCAAAAACCCAAAAATAATGTCCAGAGACTAAGTCCGAAAGGGCAAATGGTTAACCAGTAAGCAGAGTAATCATTAACCAAAAATCGCAAAAGTAAGTAAAAAGTATGAAATCATTAACCAAAAAGCACAAAATTAAGTTAAAAGTGTGAAATCATTAACCAAAATGTCGAAAACAATGTCCAGAGACTAAGTCCGAAAGGGCAAATGGTTAACCAGTAAGCAGAGTAATCATTAACCAAAAATCGCAAAATTAAGTTAAAAGTGTGAAATCATTAACCAAAATGTCGAAAACAATGTCCAGAGACTAAGTCCGAAAGGGCAAATGGTTAACCAGTAAGCAGAGTAATCATTAACCAAAAATCGCAAAAGTAAGTAAAAAGTGTGAAATCATTAACCAAAAACTCGAAAATAATGTCCAGAGACTAAGTCCGAAAGGGCAAATGGTTAACCAGTAAGCAGAGTAATCATTAACCAAAAGGCGCAAAAGTAAGTAAAAAGTATGAAATCATTAACCAAAAAGCGCAAAAATATGTTAAAAGTGTGAAATCATTAACCAAAAAGTCGAAAATAATGTGCAGAGACTAAGTCCGAAAGGGCAAATGGTTAACCAGTAAGCAGAGTAATCATTAACCAAAAAGCGCAAAAATATGTTAAAAGTGTGAAATCATTAACCAAAAACTCGAAAATAATGTCCAGAGACTAAGTCCGAAAGGGCAAATAATTAACCAGTAAGCAGAGTAATCATTAACCAAAAAGCGCAAAAGTAAGTAAAAAGTGTGAAATCATTAACCAAAAAGTCGAAAATAATGCCCAGAGACTAAGTCCGAAAGGGCAAATGGTTAACCAGAAAATCCGTCGAATAATGTCCAGAGACTAAGTCCGAAAGGGCAAATGGTTAACCAGTGGAAGGGCGATCAAGCGGAAAAATTTGCCCCGGTTACCCGGGATGGAGTTCCAGAGGTCCGGCCAGAGTTGTCAAATTCGTCCCGCTGATCGGACGCTTGTCATTCGGGTGGCTGGGGGTTGGCGGGGTATCTGCACAGTAGTAGGAGGTGGCAAGTCGGGACTTGGACGTTTATTCCAAGAGTCCACCCGAGCCTCCAGGTCTGCAGAGACCGACCCTAGCTGCCGCCCAACCGACTTTTAAGCCTTTTTCGGATGGGGATTTTTTCCCATTTTCGTCCATTTTTCGGGTTTTCTGTCGGGCTTAATAGGCGGCAGCCTGACCCCCGGCCGAGGCGGGGGGCGCACTCTCCCTTGCGTAAGGGTCCGGATTTGCCCCGGAAAGTGCCCCCGACGGCCTCCCGACCCGGGTGCCTGCAGGGCGGGGGGAAAGGGTAGTCCCAGCCGCAGGAAATCATTAACCAAAAGACTTAGCCGTCGGGGCAGAGGCTAAGACCCGGGCTGGTGAAATCATTAACCAAAAGGAATGCACCCTTTTCCGAAAGTGCAGGCCGAAATAAGGCGAGCCTTGGGCCGGGAAGGCCAAAACCCCCAACTCATGGAAGTGTATGGGGTCGGACTCGGCGACTTTCCCGGGCCCCGAGTTGACCTTTCCCCACGGGGGCGGTCAAGTTGCTCCCGCCAAGAGGGCACGTTGCATTTGCTGCCGCTCTAGTCCCC
>NW_027140467.1:110000-115000 GCF_036365525.1 Heterodontus francisci | reverse complement strand
CTGGTCCGCGAGTGCCCCGGCGCCGCCCCTCTGCCCGTCCGAGGGACAGTAGGAAATGGCCATACCGCTTTCCGGCCGATTGCCGCCGGACGTCCGGCCGCATTCCCTCGGTCGGCGCGGTCGGCGGTAGCCGGGGGCGAGGGGCATCGGGCGGTGGCGGAACCAGGCCGGCCCGACCGCTGGGGGCCGCCCGGGCGACCGTTTGAATCTGTCGGGTCGGACCGCCGAATCCGCGGGATTTCGGGATCGAATCTGCGGGTGGAATCGGCACCTCGTCCCGCTGTCCGGTTCCCCCCCGTCGACTGCAACGGGTTTCCGAGGCCCGTCGGTCAGGCGCGGTTCGCTCCGCAATCCGCCGGCCGATCGGCACCGGGCGGGGCTCTACGGAAAGAGGGGACCCTCCCGCGTCGAGTGCCGGCGCACCGACCCCGCAGGCTGACCGGGAAGGTGAAGACTCACCCCGCTGAATGCCCGGCCCCGGGAACCCTCCGGCGCCGGGGCCATAACTTCGGGGAGGAAGGTCCGAGCTCCGCGCGGTCGACGGCAGGTGAAAGGGGCCGGTGCGCCGCGGAAGGCGACAGCAGTCCCGTCAGGCTGCACCTCTGCTCGGGCGAACGGCGTCAGGAAAAGGGGAGAGCACTTCCCCACCGATAGCTCCGGAACGCCCGGACCCATTGGCCCGCGGCACCGGTGGCTGCTAGAGGGGCTCCGGCGCCGTCAGCCGGGGTACGTCCCAGGCCGGCCGGACGGCGGGCAGCCGGAGGCAACGGCCTGGAACGGAGCCAGACTTGAGTCGTTCCGTGCCGTGGGCAAAAAGGCAGGGCTGCGGGTCAGCGCAGTTGGCAACCTAGCCGCAAGTGCGGGAAGGGCGGAGGAGCACACGGACGCCGCCTTCCCAAACTGAGCCCAAAGTGCCCAGGCATGCCCCCTTGATCTCGCCTAATCAGTGAGCCAAAATAATTTCAGAGTGTGGAAACCTGATCCAAAAAGGTCGAAAAGAACGGCCAGAGATCAAGTCCGAAAGGGGAAATCAGTAACAAGCAAGCAGAGTAATCATTAACCAAAAAGCGCAAAATTATGTTAAAAGTGTGAAATCATTAACCTAAAAAGTCGAAAATAATGTCCAGAGACCAAGTCCGAAAGTACAAATAATTAACCAGTAAGCAGAGTCATCATTAACCAAAAATCGCAAAAGTAAGTAAAAAGTATGAAATCATTAACCAAAAATCGCAAAAGTAAGTAAAAAGTGTGAAATCATTAACCAAAAACTCGAAAATAATGTGCAGAGACTAAGTCCGAAAGGGCAAATGGTTAACCAGTAAGCAGAGTCATCATTAACCAAAAATCGCAAAAGTAAGTAAAAAGTGTGAAATCATTAACCAAAAATCGCAAAAGTAAGTAAAAAGTGTGAAATCATTAACCAAAAACTCGAAAATAATCTCCAGAGACTAAGTCCGAAAGGGCAAATGGTTAACCAGTAAGCAGAGTAATCATTAACCAAAAAGGGCAAAAGTAAGTAAAAAGTATGAAATCATTAACCAAAAAGCACAAAATTAAGTTAAAAGTGTGAAATCATTAACCAAAATGTCGAAAACAATGTCCAGAGACTAAGTCCGAAAGGGCAAATGGTTAACCAGTAAGCAGAGTAATCATTAACCAAAAGGCGCAAAAGTAAGTAAAAAGTATGAAATCATTAACCAAAAAGCGCAAAAATATGTTAAAAGTGTGAAATCATTAACCAAAAAGTCGAAAATAATGTGCAGAGACTAAGTCCGAAAGGGCAAATGGTTAACCAGTAAGCAGAGTAATCATTAACCAAAAGGCGCAAAAGTAAGTAAAAGTATGAAATCAGTAACCAAAAAGCGCAAAAATATGTTAAAAGTGTGAAATCATTAACCAAAAACTCGAAAATAATGTGCAGAGACTAAGTCCGAAAGGGCAAATAATTAACCAGTAAGCAGAGTAATCATTAACCAAAAATCGCAAAAGTAAGTAAAAAGTGTGAAATCATTAACCAAAAACTCGAAAATAATGTCCAGAGACCAAGTCCGAAAGGGCAAATGGTTAACCAGTAAGCAGAGTAATCATTAACCAAAAAGGGCAAAAGTAAGTAAAAAGTATGAAATCATTAACCAAAAAGCACAAAATTAAGTTAAAAGTGTGAAATCATTAACCAAAAAGTCGAAAATAATCTCCAGAGACTAAGTGCGAAAGGGCAAATGGTTAACCAGTAAGCAGAGTCATCATTAACCAAAAATCGCAAAAGTAAGTAAAAAGTGTGAAATCATTAACCAAAACCCGAAAATAATGTCCAGAGACTAAGTCCAAAAGGGCAAATGGTTAACCAGTAAGCAGAGTAATCATTAACCAAAAATCGCAAAAGTAAGTAAAAAGTGTGAAATCATTAACCAAAAACTCGAAAATAATCTCCAGAGACTAAGTCCGAAAGGGCAAATGGTTAACCAGTAAGCAGAGTAATCATTAACCAAAAATCGCAAAAGTAAGTAAAAAGTGTGAAATCATTAACCAAAAACTCGAAAATAATCTCCAGAGACTAAGTCCGAAAGGGCAAATGGTTAACCAGTAAGCAGAGTAATCATTAACCAAAAATCGCAAAAGTAAGTAAAAAGTGTGAAATCATTAACCAAAAACTCGAAATAATGTCCAGAGACTAAGTCCGAAAGGGCAAATGGTTAACCAGTAAGCAGAGTAATCATTAACCAAAAGGCGCAAAAGTAAGTAAAAAGTATGAAATCAGTAACCAAAAAGCGCAAAAATATGTTAAAAGTGTGAAATCATTAACCAAAAACTCGAAAATAATGTCCAGAGACTAAGTCCGAAAGGGCAAATGGTTAACCAGTAAGCAGAGTAATCAGTAACCAAAAAGGGCAAAAGTAAGTAAAAAGTGTGAAATCATTAACCAAAAACCCAAAAATAATGTCCAGAGACTAAGTCCGAAAGGGCAAATGGTTAACCAGTAAGCAGAGTAATCATTAACCAAAAATCGCAAAAGTAAGTAAAAAGTATGAAATCATTAACCAAAAAGCACAAAATTAAGTTAAAAGTGTGAAATCATTAACCAAAATGTCGAAAACAATGTCCAGAGACTAAGTCCGAAAGGGCAAATGGTTAACCAGTAAGCAGAGTAATCATTAACCAAAAATCGCAAAATTAAGTTAAAAGTGTGAAATCATTAACCAAAATGTCGAAAACAATGTCCAGAGACTAAGTCCGAAAGGGCAAATGGTTAACCAGTAAGCAGAGTAATCATTAACCAAAAATCGCAAAAGTAAGTAAAAAGTGTGAAATCATTAACCAAAAACTCGAAAATAATGTCCAGAGACTAAGTCCGAAAGGGCAAATGGTTAACCAGTAAGCAGAGTAATCATTAACCAAAAGGCGCAAAAGTAAGTAAAAAGTATGAAATCATTAACCAAAAAGCGCAAAAATATGTTAAAAGTGTGAAATCATTAACCAAAAAGTCGAAAATAATGTGCAGAGACTAAGTCCGAAAGGGCAAATGGTTAACCAGTAAGCAGAGTAATCATTAACCAAAAAGCGCAAAAATATGTTAAAAGTGTGAAATCATTAACCAAAAACTCGAAAATAATGTCCAGAGACTAAGTCCGAAAGGGCAAATAATTAACCAGTAAGCAGAGTAATCATTAACCAAAAAGCGCAAAAGTAAGTAAAAAGTGTGAAATCATTAACCAAAAAGTCGAAAATAATGCCCAGAGACTAAGTCCGAAAGGGCAAATGGTTAACCAGAAAATCCGTCGAATAATGTCCAGAGACTAAGTCCGAAAGGGCAAATGGTTAACCAGTGGAAGGGCGATCAAGCGGAAAAATTTGCCCCGGTTACCCGGGATGGAGTTCCAGAGGTCCGGCCAGAGTTGTCAAATTCGTCCCGCTGATCGGACGCTTGTCATTCGGGTGGCTGGGGGTTGGCGGGGTATCTGCACAGTAGTAGGAGGTGGCAAGTCGGGACTTGGACGTTTATTCCAAGAGTCCACCCGAGCCTCCAGGTCTGCAGAGACCGACCCTAGCTGCCGCCCAACCGACTTTTAAGCCTTTTTCGGATGGGGATTTTTTCCCATTTTCGTCCATTTTTCGGGTTTTCTGTCGGGCTTAATAGGCGGCAGCCTGACCCCCGGCCGAGGCGGGGGGCGCACTCTCCCTTGCGTAAGGGTCCGGATTTGCCCCGGAAAGTGCCCCCGACGGCCTCCCGACCCGGGTGCCTGCAGGGCGGGGGGAAAGGGTAGTCCCAGCCGCAGGAAATCATTAACCAAAAGACTTAGCCGTCGGGGCAGAGGCTAAGACCCGGGCTGGTGAAATCATTAACCAAAAGGAATGCACCCTTTTCCGAAAGTGCAGGCCGAAATAAGGCGAGCCTTGGGCCGGGAAGGCCAAAACCCCCAACTCATGGAAGTGTATGGGGTCGGACTCGGCGACTTTCCCGGGCCCCGAGTTGACCTTTCCCCACGGGGGCGGTCAAGTTGCTCCCGCCAAGAGGGCACGTTGCATTTGCTGCCGCTCTAGTCCCCGGGCTAGTTAATCAGTTGCCGTCGGAAGTCCCGATGCCGAAATGAAAAATGGCCGTTGCGGCGATTTGGCGCCTCATTTTCGGAAGGACTACCGGCAGGCAACCCGCCGAATTGACACTTGCGATTCGGGTGGCTGGGGGTTGGCGGGGTACCCGGAGATTTTCGGGAACTCGATTTTCAGAACTTTTGCTGGCAGCGGTTGCACTTGCAAAGTGGCCGAAGAAGTGCTCCCTCAAGGAAGGACCTTCTTTTGAAATAAAAGACCTTCCGAAGAGTGCCTGGAAGTCATTTATGAGCATTTAAGGGTAAATCTGGCGGACTTTCCATGCTCTGTTGCCGGCTCTGAAATATCGCACAGTTGGGTCTAGGCCGGTAGACTGGCTGTGAAAACAGACAAAGTGTTTTGGCGAGCGAGAGAAAACAAGGCCTTGGAACAGATTGGGGGGTGCGGAGGCA
>NW_027140467.1:92500-97500 GCF_036365525.1 Heterodontus francisci | reverse complement strand
CGCTGAATGCCCGGCCCCGGGAACCCTCCGGCGCCGGGGCCATAACTTCGGGGAGGAAGGTCCGAGCTCCGCGCGGTCGACGGCAGGTGAAAGGGGCCGGTGCGCCGCGGAAGGCGACAGCAGTCCCGTCAGGCTGCACCTCTGCTCGGGCGAACGGCGTCAGGAAAAGGGGAGAGCACTTCCCCACCGATAGCTCCGGAACGCCCGGACCCATTGGCCCGCGGCACCGGTGGCTGCTAGAGGGGCTCCGGCGCCGTCAGCCGGGGTACGTCCCAGGCCGGCCGGACGGCGGGCAGCCGGAGGCAACGGCCTGGAACGGAGCCAGACTTGAGTCGTTCCGTGCCGTGGGCAAAAAGGCAGGGCTGCGGGTCAGCGCAGTTTGGCAAACCTAGCCGCAAGTGCGGGAAGGGCGGAGGAGCACACGGACGCCGCCTTCCCAAACTGAGCCCAAAGTGCCCAGGCATGCCCCCTTGATCTCGCCTAATCAGTGAGCCCAAAATAATTTCAGAGTGTGGAAACCTGATCCAAAAAGGTCGAAAAGAACGGCCAGAGATCAAGTCCGAAAGGGGAAATCAGTAACAAGCAAGCAGAGTAATCATTAACCAAAAAGCGCAAAATTATGTTAAAAGTGTGAAATCATTAACCAAAAAGTCGAAAATAATGTCCAGAGACCAAGTCCGAAAGTACAAATAATTAACCAGTAAGCAGAGTCATCATTAACCAAAAATCGCAAAAGTAAGTAAAAAGTATGAAATCATTAACCAAAAATCGCAAAAGTAAGTAAAAAGTGTGAAATCATTAACCAAAAACTCGAAAATAATGTGCAGAGACTAAGTCCGAAAGGGCAAATGGTTAACCAGTAAGCAGAGTCATCATTAACCAAAAATCGCAAAAGTAAGTAAAAAGTGTGAAATCATTAACCAAAAATCGCAAAAGTAAGTAAAAAGTGTGAAATCATTAACCAAAAACTCGAAAATAATCTCCAGAGACTAAGTCCGAAAGGGCAAATGGTTAACCAGTAAGCAGAGTAATCATTAACCAAAAAGGGCAAAAGTAAGTAAAAAGTATGAAATCATTAACCAAAAAGCACAAAATTAAGTTAAAAGTGTGAAATCATTAACCAAAATGTCGAAAACAATGTCCAGAGACTAAGTCCGAAAGGGCAAATGGTTAACCAGTAAGCAGAGTAATCATTAACCAAAAGGCGCAAAAGTAAGTAAAAAGTATGAAATCATTAACCAAAAAGCGCAAAAATATGTTAAAAGTGTGAAATCATTAACCAAAAAGTCGAAAATAATGTGCAGAGACTAAGTCCGAAAGGGCAAATGGTTAACCAGTAAGCAGAGTAATCATTAACCAAAAGGCGCAAAAGTAAGTAAAAAGTATGAAATCAGTAACCAAAAAGCGCAAAAATATGTTAAAAGTGTGAAATCATTAACCAAAAACTCGAAAATAATGTGCAGAGACTAAGTCCGAAAGGGCAAATAATTAACCAGTAAGCAGAGTAATCATTAACCAAAAATCGCAAAAGTAAGTAAAAAGTGTGAAATCATTAACCAAAAACTCGAAAATAATGTCCAGAGACCAAGTCCGAAAGGGCAAATGGTTAACCAGTAAGCAGAGTAATCATTAACCAAAAAGGGCAAAAGTAAGTAAAAAGTATGAAATCATTAACCAAAAAGCACAAAATTAAGTTAAAAGTGTGAAATCATTAACCAAAAAGTCGAAAATAATCTCCAGAGACTAAGTGCGAAAGGGCAAATGGTTAACCAGTAAGCAGAGTCATCATTAACCAAAAATCGCAAAAGTAAGTAAAAAGTGTGAAATCATTAACCAAAAACCCGAAAATAATGTCCAGAGACTAAGTCCAAAAGGGCAAATGGTTAACCAGTAAGCAGAGTAATCATTAACCAAAAATCGCAAAAGTAAGTAAAAAGTGTGAAATCATTAACCAAAAACTCGAAAATAATCTCCAGAGACTAAGTCCGAAAGGGCAAATGGTTAACCAGTAAGCAGAGTAATCATTAACCAAAAATCGCAAAAGTAAGTAAAAAGTGTGAAATCATTAACCAAAAACTCGAAAATAATCTCCAGAGACTAAGTCCGAAAGGGCAAATGGTTAACCAGTAAGCAGAGTAATCATTAACCAAAAATCGCAAAAGTAAGTAAAAAGTGTGAAATCATTAACCAAAAACTCGAAAATAATGTCCAGAGACTAAGTCCGAAAGGGCAAATGGTTAACCAGTAAGCAGAGTAATCATTAACCAAAAGGCGCAAAAGTAAGTAAAAAGTATGAAATCAGTAACCAAAAAGCGCAAAAATATGTTAAAAGTGTGAAATCATTAACCAAAAACTCGAAAATAATGTCCAGAGACTAAGTCCGAAAGGGCAAATGGTTAACCAGTAAGCAGAGTAATCAGTAACCAAAAAGGGCAAAAGTAAGTAAAAAGTGTGAAATCATTAACCAAAAACCCAAAAATAATGTCCAGAGACTAAGTCCGAAAGGGCAAATGGTTAACCAGTAAGCAGAGTAATCATTAACCAAAAATCGCAAAAGTAAGTAAAAAGTATGAAATCATTAACCAAAAAGCACAAAATTAAGTTAAAAGTGTGAAATCATTAACCAAAATGTCGAAAACAATGTCCAGAGACTAAGTCCGAAAGGGCAAATGGTTAACCAGTAAGCAGAGTAATCATTAACCAAAAATCGCAAAATTAAGTTAAAAGTGTGAAATCATTAACCAAAATGTCGAAAACAATGTCCAGAGACTAAGTCCGAAAGGGCAAATGGTTAACCAGTAAGCAGAGTAATCATTAACCAAAAATCGCAAAAGTAAGTAAAAAGTGTGAAATCATTAACCAAAAACTCGAAAATAATGTCCAGAGACTAAGTCCGAAAGGGCAAATGGTTAACCAGTAAGCAGAGTAATCATTAACCAAAAGGCGCAAAAGTAAGTAAAAAGTATGAAATCATTAACCAAAAAGCGCAAAAATATGTTAAAAGTGTGAAATCATTAACCAAAAAGTCGAAAATAATGTGCAGAGACTAAGTCCGAAAGGGCAAATGGTTAACCAGTAAGCAGAGTAATCATTAACCAAAAAGCGCAAAAATATGTTAAAAGTGTGAAATCATTAACCAAAAACTCGAAAATAATGTCCAGAGACTAAGTCCGAAAGGGCAAATAATTAACCAGTAAGCAGAGTAATCATTAACCAAAAAGCGCAAAAGTAAGTAAAAAGTGTGAAATCATTAACCAAAAAGTCGAAAATAATGCCCAGAGACTAAGTCCGAAAGGGCAAATGGTTAACCAGAAAATCCGTCGAATAATGTCCAGAGACTAAGTCCGAAAGGGCAAATGGTTAACCAGTGGAAGGGCGATCAAGCGGAAAAATTTGCCCCGGTTACCCGGGATGGAGTTCCAGAGGTCCGGCCAGAGTTGTCAAATTCGTCCCGCTGATCGGACGCTTGTCATTCGGGTGGCTGGGGGTTGGCGGGGTATCTGCACAGTAGTAGGAGGTGGCAAGTCGGGACTTGGACGTTTATTCCAAGAGTCCACCCGAGCCTCCAGGTCTGCAGAGACCGACCCTAGCTGCCGCCCAACCGACTTTTAAGCCTTTTTCGGATGGGGATTTTTTCCCATTTTCGTCCATTTTTCGGGTTTTCTGTCGGGCTTAATAGGCGGCAGCCTGACCCCCGGCCGAGGCGGGGGGCGCACTCTCCCTTGCGTAAGGGTCCGGATTTGCCCCGGAAAGTGCCCCCGACGGCCTCCCGACCCGGGTGCCTGCAGGGCGGGGGGAAAGGGTAGTCCCAGCCGCAGGAAATCATTAACCAAAAGACTTAGCCGTCGGGGCAGAGGCTAAGACCCGGGCTGGTGAAATCATTAACCAAAAGGAATGCACCCTTTTCCGAAAGTGCAGGCCGAAATAAGGCGAGCCTTGGGCCGGGAAGGCCAAAACCCCCAACTCATGGAAGTGTATGGGGTCGGACTCGGCGACTTTCCCGGGCCCCGAGTTGACCTTTCCCCACGGGGGCGGTCAAGTTGCTCCCGCCAAGAGGGCACGTTGCATTTGCTGCCGCTCTAGTCCCCGGGCTAGTTAATCAGTTGCCGTCGGAAGTCCCGATGCCGAAATGAAAAATGGCCGTTGCGGCGATTTGGCGCCTCATTTTCGGAAGGACTACCGGCAGGCAACCCGCCGAATTGACACTTGCGATTCGGGTGGCTGGGGGTTGGCGGGGTACCCGGAGATTTTCGGGAACTCGATTTTCAGAACTTTTGCTGGCAGCGGTTGCACTTGCAAAGTGGCCGAAGAAGTGCTCCCTCAAGGAAGGACCTTCTTTTGAAATAAAAGACCTTCCGAAGAGTGCCTGGAAGTCATTTATGAGCATTTAAGGGTAAATCTGGCGGACTTTCCATGCTCTGTTGCCGGCTCTGAAATATCGCACAGTTGGGTCTAGGCCGGTAGACTGGCTGTGAAAACAGACAAAGTGTTTTGGCGAGCGAGAGAAAACAAGGCCTTGGAACAGATTGGGGGGTGCGGAGGCACACCACACCCACAGGAAAAGAATTAATGAAAAAAAAACCAAAGTCTATGACATGTCTGTTGGTACAGTGAGAAAAGCAAAGAAGGGAGGCTGCGATGGCAGAGCAAAGCCGACCTTCATACAGATATACATGTCAAAGAAAGAAACTATGCCCGCAAAAGACTTGGTGCGAAATAACAAGGCTCCTTGTGAACGGTTATCTTTGTCTGTCAGGCGCAGATTGTGGCGGCGTCGCCTGGTTTCCTTGGGTTGCACTACATGTATGTCCTATTCTCAAACGAAAAGTGCGTGCCCAGAATTTTGTCCAAGTTAGGCGACGCACGCCGGCTGGCATCACCTCTCCGTGCGAGCGCCGAAAGCTTTGGTCGACCTGTTTGGCTACGCTGGTCGCGGTTGCTCCTTACAGTCATGGGGACGGAAAACCGATGCGAGTTGACCAGGCGACGTCAACCAAGTT
>NW_027140467.1:75000-80000 GCF_036365525.1 Heterodontus francisci | reverse complement strand
CCCAGGCATGCCCCCTTGATCTCGCCTAATCAGTGAGCCCAAAATAATTTCAGAGTGTGGAAACCTGATCCAAAAAGGTCGAAAAGAACGGCCAGAGATCAAGTCCGAAAGGGGAAATCAGTAACAAGCAAGCAGAGTAATCATTAACCAAAAAGCGCAAAATTATGTTAAAAGTGTGAAATCATTAACCAAAAAGTCGAAAATAATGTCCAGAGACCAAGTCCGAAAGTACAAATAATTAACCAGTAAGCAGAGTCATCATTAACCAAAAATCGCAAAAGTAAGTAAAAAGTATGAAATCATTAACCAAAAATCGCAAAAGTAAGTAAAAAGTGTGAAATCATTAACCAAAAACTCGAAAATAATGTGCAGAGACTAAGTCCGAAAGGGCAAATGGTTAACCAGTAAGCAGAGTCATCATTAACCAAAAATCGCAAAAGTAAGTAAAAAGTGTGAAATCATTAACCAAAAATCGCAAAAGTAAGTAAAAAGTGTGAAATCATTAACCAAAAACTCGAAAATAATCTCCAGAGACTAAGTCCGAAAGGGCAAATGGTTAACCAGTAAGCAGAGTAATCATTAACCAAAAAGGGCAAAAGTAAGTAAAAAGTATGAAATCATTAACCAAAAAGCACAAAATTAAGTTAAAAGTGTGAAATCATTAACCAAAATGTCGAAAACAATGTCCAGAGACTAAGTCCGAAAGGGCAAATGGTTAACCAGTAAGCAGAGTAATCATTAACCAAAAGGCGCAAAAGTAAGTAAAAAGTATGAAATCATTAACCAAAAAGCGCAAAAATATGTTAAAAGTGTGAAATCATTAACCAAAAAGTCGAAAATAATGTGCAGAGACTAAGTCCGAAAGGGCAAATGGTTAACCAGTAAGCAGAGTAATCATTAACCAAAAGGCGCAAAAGTAAGTAAAAAGTATGAAATCAGTAACCAAAAAGCGCAAAAATATGTTAAAAGTGTGAAATCATTAACCAAAAACTCGAAAATAATGTGCAGAGACTAAGTCCGAAAGGGCAAATAATTAACCAGTAAGCAGAGTAATCATTAACCAAAAATCGCAAAAGTAAGTAAAAAGTGTGAAATCATTAACCAAAAACTCGAAAATAATGTCCAGAGACCAAGTCCGAAAGGGCAAATGGTTAACCAGTAAGCAGAGTAATCATTAACCAAAAAGGGCAAAAGTAAGTAAAAAGTATGAAATCATTAACCAAAAAGCACAAAATTAAGTTAAAAGTGTGAAATCATTAACCAAAAAGTCGAAAATAATCTCCAGAGACTAAGTGCGAAAGGGCAAATGGTTAACCAGTAAGCAGAGTCATCATTAACCAAAAATCGCAAAAGTAAGTAAAAAGTGTGAAATCATTAACCAAAAACCCGAAAATAATGTCCAGAGACTAAGTCCAAAAGGGCAAATGGTTAACCAGTAAGCAGAGTAATCATTAACCAAAAATCGCAAAAGTAAGTAAAAAGTGTGAAATCATTAACCAAAAACTCGAAAATAATCTCCAGAGACTAAGTCCGAAAGGGCAAATGGTTAACCAGTAAGCAGAGTAATCATTAACCAAAAATCGCAAAAGTAAGTAAAAAGTGTGAAATCATTAACCAAAAACTCGAAAATAATCTCCAGAGACTAAGTCCGAAAGGGCAAATGGTTAACCAGTAAGCAGAGTAATCATTAACCAAAAATCGCAAAAGTAAGTAAAAAGTGTGAAATCATTAACCAAAAACTCGAAAATAATGTCCAGAGACTAAGTCCGAAAGGGCAAATGGTTAACCAGTAAGCAGAGTAATCATTAACCAAAAGGCGCAAAAGTAAGTAAAAAGTATGAAATCAGTAACCAAAAAGCGCAAAAATATGTTAAAAGTGTGAAATCATTAACCAAAAACTCGAAAATAATGTCCAGAGACTAAGTCCGAAAGGGCAAATGGTTAACCAGTAAGCAGAGTAATCAGTAACCAAAAAGGGCAAAAGTAAGTAAAAAGTGTGAAATCATTAACCAAAAACCCAAAAATAATGTCCAGAGACTAAGTCCGAAAGGGCAAATGGTTAACCAGTAAGCAGAGTAATCATTAACCAAAAATCGCAAAAGTAAGTAAAAAGTATGAAATCATTAACCAAAAAGCACAAAATTAAGTTAAAAGTGTGAAATCATTAACCAAAATGTCGAAAACAATGTCCAGAGACTAAGTCCGAAAGGGCAAATGGTTAACCAGTAAGCAGAGTAATCATTAACCAAAAATCGCAAAATTAAGTTAAAAGTGTGAAATCATTAACCAAAATGTCGAAAACAATGTCCAGAGACTAAGTCCGAAAGGGCAAATGGTTAACCAGTAAGCAGAGTAATCATTAACCAAAAATCGCAAAAGTAAGTAAAAAGTGTGAAATCATTAACCAAAAACTCGAAAATAATGTCCAGAGACTAAGTCCGAAAGGGCAAATGGTTAACCAGTAAGCAGAGTAATCATTAACCAAAAGGCGCAAAAGTAAGTAAAAAGTATGAAATCATTAACCAAAAAGCGCAAAAATATGTTAAAAGTGTGAAATCATTAACCAAAAAGTCGAAAATAATGTGCAGAGACTAAGTCCGAAAGGGCAAATGGTTAACCAGTAAGCAGAGTAATCATTAACCAAAAAGCGCAAAAATATGTTAAAAGTGTGAAATCATTAACCAAAAACTCGAAAATAATGTCCAGAGACTAAGTCCGAAAGGGCAAATAATTAACCAGTAAGCAGAGTAATCATTAACCAAAAAGCGCAAAAGTAAGTAAAAAGTGTGAAATCATTAACCAAAAAGTCGAAAATAATGCCCAGAGACTAAGTCCGAAAGGGCAAATGGTTAACCAGAAAATCCGTCGAATAATGTCCAGAGACTAAGTCCGAAAGGGCAAATGGTTAACCAGTGGAAGGGCGATCAAGCGGAAAAATTTGCCCCGGTTACCCGGGATGGAGTTCCAGAGGTCCGGCCAGAGTTGTCAAATTCGTCCCGCTGATCGGACGCTTGTCATTCGGGTGGCTGGGGGTTGGCGGGGTATCTGCACAGTAGTAGGAGGTGGCAAGTCGGGACTTGGACGTTTATTCCAAGAGTCCACCCGAGCCTCCAGGTCTGCAGAGACCGACCCTAGCTGCCGCCCAACCGACTTTTAAGCCTTTTTCGGATGGGGATTTTTTCCCATTTTCGTCCATTTTTCGGGTTTTCTGTCGGGCTTAATAGGCGGCAGCCTGACCCCCGGCCGAGGCGGGGGGCGCACTCTCCCTTGCGTAAGGGTCCGGATTTGCCCCGGAAAGTGCCCCCGACGGCCTCCCGACCCGGGTGCCTGCAGGGCGGGGGGAAAGGGTAGTCCCAGCCGCAGGAAATCATTAACCAAAAGACTTAGCCGTCGGGGCAGAGGCTAAGACCCGGGCTGGTGAAATCATTAACCAAAAGGAATGCACCCTTTTCCGAAAGTGCAGGCCGAAATAAGGCGAGCCTTGGGCCGGGAAGGCCAAAACCCCCAACTCATGGAAGTGTATGGGGTCGGACTCGGCGACTTTCCCGGGCCCCGAGTTGACCTTTCCCCACGGGGGCGGTCAAGTTGCTCCCGCCAAGAGGGCACGTTGCATTTGCTGCCGCTCTAGTCCCCGGGCTAGTTAATCAGTTGCCGTCGGAAGTCCCGATGCCGAAATGAAAAATGGCCGTTGCGGCGATTTGGCGCCTCATTTTCGGAAGGACTACCGGCAGGCAACCCGCCGAATTGACACTTGCGATTCGGGTGGCTGGGGGTTGGCGGGGTACCCGGAGATTTTCGGGAACTCGATTTTCAGAACTTTTGCTGGCAGCGGTTGCACTTGCAAAGTGGCCGAAGAAGTGCTCCCTCAAGGAAGGACCTTCTTTTGAAATAAAAGACCTTCCGAAGAGTGCCTGGAAGTCATTTATGAGCATTTAAGGGTAAATCTGGCGGACTTTCCATGCTCTGTTGCCGGCTCTGAAATATCGCACAGTTGGGTCTAGGCCGGTAGACTGGCTGTGAAAACAGACAAAGTGTTTTGGCGAGCGAGAGAAAACAAGGCCTTGGAACAGATTGGGGGGTGCGGAGGCACACCACACCCACAGGAAAAGAATTAATGAAAAAAAAACCAAAGTCTATGACATGTCTGTTGGTACAGTGAGAAAAGCAAAGAAGGGAGGCTGCGATGGCAGAGCAAAGCCGACCTTCATACAGATATACATGTCAAAGAAAGAAACTATGCCCGCAAAAGACTTGGTGCGAAATAACAAGGCTCCTTGTGAACGGTTATCTTTGTCTGTCAGGCGCAGATTGTGGCGGCGTCGCCTGGTTTCCTTGGGTTGCACTACATGTATGTCCTATTCTCAAACGAAAAGTGCGTGCCCAGAATTTTGTCCAAGTTAGGCGACGCACGCCGGCTGGCATCACCTCTCCGTGCGAGCGCCGAAAGCTTTGGTCGACCTGTTTGGCTACGCTGGTCGCGGTTGCTCCTTACAGTCATGGGGACGGAAAACCGATGCGAGTTGACCAGGCGACGTCAACCAAGTTGCATGCTTTCTCCCCCCCCCCCGCCGCCGCCAACCCCACACTGTGTGAAAGGAAAAAAAAAGTGCGTGCCCAGGTCACTCGATCGATACGGCGAGGACTGTCCGACGTTGGAGGGCCCAGGCGGGCTAGCATTTATTTGCTGGTGTTTCAGGCTCAGCGGTTACCTCCCGTTTCTGTCCCTTGTGTCAGACGGACATTCCTCTCGAGAGTTTGGCCACTTGGTCGGCGGCGTGCTAGGTAGATTACTCGTTGTGCGCCGTCTCCTGTGTGCTGATCTCTGTGCTGTTCGTGTGAGGCCGAGACGTCCCACTGGTCGCTACCGCAGTGGTCCGATTGTGAAGCTCCGGAGCGGGGCGTCCCGTTCCGGCCAGCTCGAGCACTCGATTTCTCTAGCACCAGAGCAAGGGCACACGCGCGGTGTGTGTGTGTATGCTTTGTATTTGTCGGTTACCGGT
>NW_027140467.1:57500-62500 GCF_036365525.1 Heterodontus francisci | reverse complement strand
ACCCCGCAGGCTGACCGGGAAGGTGAAGACTCACCCCGCTGAATGCCCGGCCCCGGCTACCCTCCGGCTCCGGGGCCATAACTTCGGGGAGGGAGGTCCGATCCCCGCGCGGTCGACGGCAGGCGGTAGGGCTCGGAGGGGCGCGGCCTGGTCCGCGAGTGCCCCGGCGCCGCCCCTCTGCCCGTCCGAGGGACAGTAGGAAATGGGCATACCGCTTTCCGGCCGATTGCCGCCGGACGTCCGGCCGCATTCCCTCGGTCGGCGCGGTCGGCGGTAGCCGGGGGCGAGGGGCATCGGGCGGTGGCGGAACCAGGCCGGCCCGACCGCTGGGGGCCGCCCGGGCGACGTTTGAATCTGTCGGGTCGGACCGCCGAATCCCGCGGGATTTCGGGATCGAATCTGCGGGTGGAATCGGCACCTCGTCCCGCTGTCCGGTTCCCCCCCGTCGACTGCAACGGGTTTCCGAGGCCCGTCGGTCAGGCGCGGTTCGCTCCGCAATCCGCCGGCCGATCGGCACCGGGCGGGGCTCTACGGAAAGAGGGGACCCTCCCGCGTCGAGTGCCGGCGCACCGACCCCGCAGGCTGACCGGGAAGGTGAAGACTCACCCCGCTGAATGCCCGGCCCCGGGAACCCTCCGGCGCCGGGGCCATAACTTCGGGGAGGAAGGTCCGAGCTCCGCGCGGTCGACGGCAGGTGAAAGGGGCCGGTGCGCCGCGGAAGGCGACAGCAGTCCCGTCAGGCTGCACCTCTGCTCGGGCGAACGGCGTCAGGAAAAGGGGAGAGCACTTCCCCACCGATAGCTCCGGAACGCCCGGACCCATTGGCCCGCGGCACCGGTGGCTGCTAGAGGGGCTCCGGCGCCGTCAGCCGGGGTACGTCCCAGGCCGGCCGGACGGCGGGCAGCCGGAGGCAACGGCCTGGAACGGAGCCAGACTTGAGTCGTTCCGTGCCGTGGGCAAAAAGGCAGGGCTGCGGGTCAGCGCAGTTTGGCAAACCTAGCCGCAAGTGCGGGAAGGGCGGAGGAGCACACGGACGCCGCCTTCCCAAACTGAGCCCAAAGTGCCCAGGCATGCCCCCTTGATCTCGCCTAATCAGTGAGCCCAAAATAATTTCAGAGTGTGGAAACCTGATCCAAAAAGGTCGAAAAGAACGGCCAGAGATCAAGTCCGAAAGGGGAAATCAGTAACAAGCAAGCAGAGTAATCATTAACCAAAAAGCGCAAAATTATGTTAAAAGTGTGAAATCATTAACCAAAAAGTCGAAAATAATGTCCAGAGACCAAGTCCGAAAGTACAAATAATTAACCAGTAAGCAGAGTCATCATTAACCAAAAATCGCAAAAGTAAGTAAAAAGTATGAAATCATTAACCAAAAATCGCAAAAGTAAGTAAAAAGTGTGAAATCATTAACCAAAAACTCGAAAATAATGTGCAGAGACTAAGTCCGAAAGGGCAAATGGTTAACCAGTAAGCAGAGTCATCATTAACCAAAAATCGCAAAAGTAAGTAAAAAGTGTGAAATCATTAACCAAAAATCGCAAAAGTAAGTAAAAAGTGTGAAATCATTAACCAAAAACTCGAAAATAATCTCCAGAGACTAAGTCCGAAAGGGCAAATGGTTAACCAGTAAGCAGAGTAATCATTAACCAAAAAGGGCAAAAGTAAGTAAAAAGTATGAAATCATTAACCAAAAAGCACAAAATTAAGTTAAAAGTGTGAAATCATTAACCAAAATGTCGAAAACAATGTCCAGAGACTAAGTCCGAAAGGGCAAATGGTTAACCAGTAAGCAGAGTAATCATTAACCAAAAGGCGCAAAAGTAAGTAAAAAGTATGAAATCATTAACCAAAAAGCGCAAAAATATGTTAAAAGTGTGAAATCATTAACCAAAAAGTCGAAAATAATGTGCAGAGACTAAGTCCGAAAGGGCAAATGGTTAACCAGTAAGCAGAGTAATCATTAACCAAAAGGCGCAAAAGTAAGTAAAAAGTATGAAATCAGTAACCAAAAAGCGCAAAAATATGTTAAAAGTGTGAAATCATTAACCAAAAACTCGAAAATAATGTGCAGAGACTAAGTCCGAAAGGGCAAATAATTAACCAGTAAGCAGAGTAATCATTAACCAAAAATCGCAAAAGTAAGTAAAAAGTGTGAAATCATTAACCAAAAACTCGAAAATAATGTCCAGAGACCAAGTCCGAAAGGGCAAATGGTTAACCAGTAAGCAGAGTAATCATTAACCAAAAAGGGCAAAAGTAAGTAAAAAGTATGAAATCATTAACCAAAAAGCACAAAATTAAGTTAAAAGTGTGAAATCATTAACCAAAAAGTCGAAAATAATCTCCAGAGACTAAGTGCGAAAGGGCAAATGGTTAACCAGTAAGCAGAGTCATCATTAACCAAAAATCGCAAAAGTAAGTAAAAAGTGTGAAATCATTAACCAAAAACCCGAAAATAATGTCCAGAGACTAAGTCCAAAAGGGCAAATGGTTAACCAGTAAGCAGAGTAATCATTAACCAAAAATCGCAAAAGTAAGTAAAAAGTGTGAAATCATTAACCAAAAACTCGAAAATAATCTCCAGAGACTAAGTCCGAAAGGGCAAATGGTTAACCAGTAAGCAGAGTAATCATTAACCAAAAATCGCAAAAGTAAGTAAAAAGTGTGAAATCATTAACCAAAAACTCGAAAATAATCTCCAGAGACTAAGTCCGAAAGGGCAAATGGTTAACCAGTAAGCAGAGTAATCATTAACCAAAAATCGCAAAAGTAAGTAAAAAGTGTGAAATCATTAACCAAAAACTCGAAAATAATGTCCAGAGACTAAGTCCGAAAGGGCAAATGGTTAACCAGTAAGCAGAGTAATCATTAACCAAAAGGCGCAAAAGTAAGTAAAAAGTATGAAATCAGTAACCAAAAAGCGCAAAAATATGTTAAAAGTGTGAAATCATTAACCAAAAACTCGAAAATAATGTCCAGAGACTAAGTCCGAAAGGGCAAATGGTTAACCAGTAAGCAGAGTAATCAGTAACCAAAAAGGGCAAAAGTAAGTAAAAAGTGTGAAATCATTAACCAAAAACCCAAAAATAATGTCCAGAGACTAAGTCCGAAAGGGCAAATGGTTAACCAGTAAGCAGAGTAATCATTAACCAAAAATCGCAAAAGTAAGTAAAAAGTATGAAATCATTAACCAAAAAGCACAAAATTAAGTTAAAAGTGTGAAATCATTAACCAAAATGTCGAAAACAATGTCCAGAGACTAAGTCCGAAAGGGCAAATGGTTAACCAGTAAGCAGAGTAATCATTAACCAAAAATCGCAAAATTAAGTTAAAAGTGTGAAATCATTAACCAAAATGTCGAAAACAATGTCCAGAGACTAAGTCCGAAAGGGCAAATGGTTAACCAGTAAGCAGAGTAATCATTAACCAAAAATCGCAAAAGTAAGTAAAAAGTGTGAAATCATTAACCAAAAACTCGAAAATAATGTCCAGAGACTAAGTCCGAAAGGGCAAATGGTTAACCAGTAAGCAGAGTAATCATTAACCAAAAGGCGCAAAAGTAAGTAAAAAGTATGAAATCATTAACCAAAAAGCGCAAAAATATGTTAAAAGTGTGAAATCATTAACCAAAAAGTCGAAAATAATGTGCAGAGACTAAGTCCGAAAGGGCAAATGGTTAACCAGTAAGCAGAGTAATCATTAACCAAAAAGCGCAAAAATATGTTAAAAGTGTGAAATCATTAACCAAAAACTCGAAAATAATGTCCAGAGACTAAGTCCGAAAGGGCAAATAATTAACCAGTAAGCAGAGTAATCATTAACCAAAAAGCGCAAAAGTAAGTAAAAAGTGTGAAATCATTAACCAAAAAGTCGAAAATAATGCCCAGAGACTAAGTCCGAAAGGGCAAATGGTTAACCAGAAAATCCGTCGAATAATGTCCAGAGACTAAGTCCGAAAGGGCAAATGGTTAACCAGTGGAAGGGCGATCAAGCGGAAAAATTTGCCCCGGTTACCCGGGATGGAGTTCCAGAGGTCCGGCCAGAGTTGTCAAATTCGTCCCGCTGATCGGACGCTTGTCATTCGGGTGGCTGGGGGTTGGCGGGGTATCTGCACAGTAGTAGGAGGTGGCAAGTCGGGACTTGGACGTTTATTCCAAGAGTCCACCCGAGCCTCCAGGTCTGCAGAGACCGACCCTAGCTGCCGCCCAACCGACTTTTAAGCCTTTTTCGGATGGGGATTTTTTCCCATTTTCGTCCATTTTTCGGGTTTTCTGTCGGGCTTAATAGGCGGCAGCCTGACCCCCGGCCGAGGCGGGGGGCGCACTCTCCCTTGCGTAAGGGTCCGGATTTGCCCCGGAAAGTGCCCCCGACGGCCTCCCGACCCGGGTGCCTGCAGGGCGGGGGGAAAGGGTAGTCCCAGCCGCAGGAAATCATTAACCAAAAGACTTAGCCGTCGGGGCAGAGGCTAAGACCCGGGCTGGTGAAATCATTAACCAAAAGGAATGCACCCTTTTCCGAAAGTGCAGGCCGAAATAAGGCGAGCCTTGGGCCGGGAAGGCCAAAACCCCCAACTCATGGAAGTGTATGGGGTCGGACTCGGCGACTTTCCCGGGCCCCGAGTTGACCTTTCCCCACGGGGGCGGTCAAGTTGCTCCCGCCAAGAGGGCACGTTGCATTTGCTGCCGCTCTAGTCCCCGGGCTAGTTAATCAGTTGCCGTCGGAAGTCCCGATGCCGAAATGAAAAATGGCCGTTGCGGCGATTTGGCGCCTCATTTTCGGAAGGACTACCGGCAGGCAACCCGCCGAATTGACACTTGCGATTCGGGTGGCTGGGGGTTGGCGGGGTACCCGGAGATTTTCGGGAACTCGATTTTCAGAACTTTTGCTGGCAGCGGTTGCACTTGCAAAGTGGCCGAAGAAGTGCTCCCTCAAGGAAGGACCTTCTTTTGAAATAAAAGACCTTCCGAAGAGTGCCTGGAAGTCATTTATGAGCATTTAAG
>NW_027140467.1:40000-45000 GCF_036365525.1 Heterodontus francisci | reverse complement strand
GTTAATCAGTTGTCCAAATGTTGTAAATTGGTTAATGAGTTGTCACTTCAACTTTTGGCCGCGGTTGGCTGCAATGAGTCTTGCCGGGCTTAATAGTCGGCGTGGGGGTGAATTTGCGAAGGTGGCCGTGTTTGTATGCATGTTTGCCGGCGTGTTTAGGAAGGTTGGGTGGGTGGGTGGGTGGTTGTGTGGGCGCCGTGGTCTGAGGGCACATCCTGTGGGATGTGGGAGGCGGGGGAAGGAGAGCGCCCTTGGTGCGTGTGTCTAGGCGATGCATTGCGGAAGGATGGGCGGGTGGGGCCGGGCGTGTGGGTTCCCGACTTATCGGTGAACCATTTGCTACTGCGGGGCCAAAGCAAAAGGGAAAGCATAAGGGCGCAGGCTGCCCTCTGCGGGACAGGTCCGGCCCTGACGCCGGTTTACGATTTCTCCGGTAAAGCACCTGTCGGGTGGCGACCGGAGGGTCTTTGCAGGGCCTGGATCTCCGAGCCCGTGGGACAGGCGGGAAAGGGTGGCGGCAGCCGGTTGAAGTCCCGACCCTGGGCAGCCTCCCGGTCTTACCTCCATAACTTCGGCGAGGAGGGTCCGATCCCCGCGCGGTCGACGGCAGGCGGTAGGGCTCGGAGGGGCGCGGCCTGGTCCGCGAGTGCCCCGGCGCCGCCCCTCTGCCCGTCCGAGGGACAGTAGGAAATGGCCATACCGCTTTCCGGCCGATTGCCGCCGGACGTCCGGCCGCATTCGCTCGGTCTGCGCGGCCGGCGGTAGCCGGGGGCGAGGGGCATCGGGCGGTGGCGGAACCAGGCCGGCCCGACCGCTGGGGGCCGCCCGGGCGACGTTTGAATCTGTCGGGTCGGACCGCCGAATCCCGCGGGATTTCGGGATCGAATCTGCGGGTGGAATCGGCACCTCGTCCCGCTGTCCGGTTCCCCCCCCCCCGTCGACTGCAACGGGTTTCCGAGGCCCGTCGGTCAGGCGCGGTTCGCTCCGCAATCCGCCGGCCGATCGGCACCGGGCGGGGCTCTACGGAAAGAGGGGACCCTCCCGCGTCGAGTGCCGGCGCACCGACCCCGCAGGCTGACCGGGAAGGTGAAGACTCACCCCGCTGAATGCCCGGCCCCGGCTACCCTCCGGCTCCGGGGCCATAACTTCGGGGAGGGAGGTCCGATCCCCGCGCGGTCGACGGCAGGCGGTAGGGCTCGGAGGGGCGCGGCCTGGTCCGCGAGTGCCCCGGCGCCGCCCCTCTGCCCGTCCGAGGGACAGTAGGAAATGGCCATACCGCTTTCCGGCCGATTGCCGCCGGACGTCCGGCCGCATTCCCTCGGTCGGCGCGGTCGGCGGTAGCCGGGGGCGAGGGGCATCGGGCGGTGGCGGAACCAGGCCGGCCCGACCGCTGGGGGCCGCCCGGGCGACGTTTGAATCTGTCGGGTCGGACCGCCGAATCCCGCGGGATTTCGGGATCGAATCTGCGGGTGGAATCGGCACCTCGTCCCGCTGTCCGGTTCCCCCCCGTCGACTGCAACGGGTTTCCGAGGCCCGTCGGTCAGGCGCGGTTCGCTCCGCAATCCGCCGGCCGATCGGCACCGGGCGGGGCTCTACGGAAAGAGGGGACCCTCCCGCGTCGAGTGCCGGCGCACCGACCCCGCAGGCTGACCGGGAAGGTGAAGACTCACCCCGCTGAATGCCCGGCCCCGGGAACCCTCCGGCGCCGGGGCCATAACTTCGGGGAGGAAGGTCCGAGCTCCGCGCGGTCGACGGCAGGTGAAAGGGGCCGGTGCGCCGCGGAAGGCGACAGCAGTCCCGTCAGGCTGCACCTCTGCTCGGGCGAACGGCGTCAGGAAAAGGGGAGAGCACTTCCCCACCGATAGCTCCGGAACGCCCGGACCCATTGGCCCGCGGCACCGGTGGCTGCTAGAGGGGCTCCGGCGCCGTCAGCCGGGGTACGTCCCAGGCCGGCCGGACGGCGGGCAGCCGGAGGCAACGGCCTGGAACGGAGCCAGACTTGAGTCGTTCCGTGCCGTGGGCAAAAAGGCAGGGCTGCGGGTCAGCGCAGTTTGGCAAACCTAGCCGCAAGTGCGGGAAGGGCGGAGGAGCACACGGACGCCGCCTTCCCAAACTGAGCCCAAAGTGCCCAGGCATGCCCCCTTGATCTCGCCTAATCAGTGAGCCCAAAATAATTTCAGAGTGTGGAAACCTGATCCAAAAAGGTCGAAAAGAACGGCCAGAGATCAAGTCCGAAAGGGGAAATCAGTAACAAGCAAGCAGAGTAATCATTAACCAAAAAGCGCAAAATTATGTTAAAAGTGTGAAATCATTAACCAAAAAGTCGAAAATAATGTCCAGAGACCAAGTCCGAAAGTACAAATAATTAACCAGTAAGCAGAGTCATCATTAACCAAAAATCGCAAAAGTAAGTAAAAAGTATGAAATCATTAACCAAAAATCGCAAAAGTAAGTAAAAAGTGTGAAATCATTAACCAAAAACTCGAAAATAATGTGCAGAGACTAAGTCCGAAAGGGCAAATGGTTAACCAGTAAGCAGAGTCATCATTAACCAAAAATCGCAAAAGTAAGTAAAAAGTGTGAAATCATTAACCAAAAATCGCAAAAGTAAGTAAAAAGTGTGAAATCATTAACCAAAAACTCGAAAATAATCTCCAGAGACTAAGTCCGAAAGGGCAAATGGTTAACCAGTAAGCAGAGTAATCATTAACCAAAAAGGGCAAAAGTAAGTAAAAAGTATGAAATCATTAACCAAAAAGCACAAAATTAAGTTAAAAGTGTGAAATCATTAACCAAAATGTCGAAAACAATGTCCAGAGACTAAGTCCGAAAGGGCAAATGGTTAACCAGTAAGCAGAGTAATCATTAACCAAAAGGCGCAAAAGTAAGTAAAAAGTATGAAATCATTAACCAAAAAGCGCAAAAATATGTTAAAAGTGTGAAATCATTAACCAAAAAGTCGAAAATAATGTGCAGAGACTAAGTCCGAAAGGGCAAATGGTTAACCAGTAAGCAGAGTAATCATTAACCAAAAGGCGCAAAAGTAAGTAAAAAGTATGAAATCAGTAACCAAAAAGCGCAAAAATATGTTAAAAGTGTGAAATCATTAACCAAAAACTCGAAAATAATGTGCAGAGACTAAGTCCGAAAGGGCAAATAATTAACCAGTAAGCAGAGTAATCATTAACCAAAAATCGCAAAAGTAAGTAAAAAGTGTGAAATCATTAACCAAAAACTCGAAAATAATGTCCAGAGACCAAGTCCGAAAGGGCAAATGGTTAACCAGTAAGCAGAGTAATCATTAACCAAAAAGGGCAAAAGTAAGTAAAAAGTATGAAATCATTAACCAAAAAGCACAAAATTAAGTTAAAAGTGTGAAATCATTAACCAAAAAGTCGAAAATAATCTCCAGAGACTAAGTGCGAAAGGGCAAATGGTTAACCAGTAAGCAGAGTCATCATTAACCAAAAATCGCAAAAGTAAGTAAAAAGTGTGAAATCATTAACCAAAAACCCGAAAATAATGTCCAGAGACTAAGTCCAAAAGGGCAAATGGTTAACCAGTAAGCAGAGTAATCATTAACCAAAAATCGCAAAAGTAAGTAAAAAGTGTGAAATCATTAACCAAAAACTCGAAAATAATCTCCAGAGACTAAGTCCGAAAGGGCAAATGGTTAACCAGTAAGCAGAGTAATCATTAACCAAAAATCGCAAAAGTAAGTAAAAAGTGTGAAATCATTAACCAAAAACTCGAAAATAATCTCCAGAGACTAAGTCCGAAAGGGCAAATGGTTAACCAGTAAGCAGAGTAATCATTAACCAAAAATCGCAAAAGTAAGTAAAAAGTGTGAAATCATTAACCAAAAACTCGAAAATAATGTCCAGAGACTAAGTCCGAAAGGGCAAATGGTTAACCAGTAAGCAGAGTAATCATTAACCAAAAGGCGCAAAAGTAAGTAAAAAGTATGAAATCAGTAACCAAAAAGCGCAAAAATATGTTAAAAGTGTGAAATCATTAACCAAAAACTCGAAAATAATGTCCAGAGACTAAGTCCGAAAGGGCAAATGGTTAACCAGTAAGCAGAGTAATCAGTAACCAAAAAGGGCAAAAGTAAGTAAAAAGTGTGAAATCATTAACCAAAAACCCAAAAATAATGTCCAGAGACTAAGTCCGAAAGGGCAAATGGTTAACCAGTAAGCAGAGTAATCATTAACCAAAAATCGCAAAAGTAAGTAAAAAGTATGAAATCATTAACCAAAAAGCACAAAATTAAGTTAAAAGTGTGAAATCATTAACCAAAATGTCGAAAACAATGTCCAGAGACTAAGTCCGAAAGGGCAAATGGTTAACCAGTAAGCAGAGTAATCATTAACCAAAAATCGCAAAATTAAGTTAAAAGTGTGAAATCATTAACCAAAATGTCGAAAACAATGTCCAGAGACTAAGTCCGAAAGGGCAAATGGTTAACCAGTAAGCAGAGTAATCATTAACCAAAAATCGCAAAAGTAAGTAAAAAGTGTGAAATCATTAACCAAAAACTCGAAAATAATGTCCAGAGACTAAGTCCGAAAGGGCAAATGGTTAACCAGTAAGCAGAGTAATCATTAACCAAAAGGCGCAAAAGTAAGTAAAAAGTATGAAATCATTAACCAAAAAGCGCAAAAATATGTTAAAAGTGTGAAATCATTAACCAAAAAGTCGAAAATAATGTGCAGAGACTAAGTCCGAAAGGGCAAATGGTTAACCAGTAAGCAGAGTAATCATTAACCAAAAAGCGCAAAAATATGTTAAAAGTGTGAAATCATTAACCAAAAACTCGAAAATAATGTCCAGAGACTAAGTCCGAAAGGGCAAATAATTAACCAGTAAGCAGAGTAATCATTAACCAAAAAGCGCAAAAGTAAGTAAAAAGTGTGAAATCATTAACCAAAAAGTCGAAAATAATGCCCAGAGACTAAGTCCGAAAGGGCAAATGGTTAACCAGAAAATCCGTCGAATAA
>NW_027140467.1:20000-25000 GCF_036365525.1 Heterodontus francisci | reverse complement strand
AATCCCGCGGGATTTCGGGATCGAATCTGCGGGTGGAATCGGCACCTCGTCCCGCTGTCCGGTTCCCCCCCGTCGACTGCAACGGGTTTCCGAGGCCCGTCGGTCAGGCGCGGTTCGCTCCGCAATCCGCCGGCCGATCGGCACCGGGCGGGGCTCTACGGAAAGAGGGGACCCTCCCGCGTCGAGTGCCGGCGCACCGACCCCGCAGGCTGACCGGGAAGGTGAAGACTCACCCCGCTGAATGCCCGGCCCCGGGAACCCTCCGGCGCCGGGGCCATAACTTCGGGGAGGAAGGTCCGAGCTCCGCGCGGTCGACGGCAGGTGAAAGGGGCCGGTGCGCCGCGGAAGGCGACAGCAGTCCCGTCAGGCTGCACCTCTGCTCGGGCGAACGGCGTCAGGAAAAGGGGAGAGCACTTCCCCACCGATAGCTCCGGAACGCCCGGACCCATTGGCCCGCGGCACCGGTGGCTGCTAGAGGGGCTCCGGCGCCGTCAGCCGGGGTACGTCCCAGGCCGGCCGGACGGCGGGCAGCCGGAGGCAACGGCCTGGAACGGAGCCAGACTTGAGTCGTTCCGTGCCGTGGGCAAAAAGGCAGGGCTGCGGGTCAGCGCAGTTTGGCAAACCTAGCCGCAAGTGCGGGAAGGGCGGAGGAGCACACGGACGCCGCCTTCCCAAACTGAGCCCAAAGTGCCCAGGCATGCCCCCTTGATCTCGCCTAATCAGTGAGCCCAAAATAATTTCAGAGTGTGGAAACCTGATCCAAAAAGGTCGAAAAGAACGGCCAGAGATCAAGTCCGAAAGGGGAAATCAGTAACAAGCAAGCAGAGTAATCATTAACCAAAAAGCGCAAAATTATGTTAAAAGTGTGAAATCATTAACCAAAAAGTCGAAAATAATGTCCAGAGACCAAGTCCGAAAGTACAAATAATTAACCAGTAAGCAGAGTCATCATTAACCAAAAATCGCAAAAGTAAGTAAAAAGTATGAAATCATTAACCAAAAATCGCAAAAGTAAGTAAAAAGTGTGAAATCATTAACCAAAAACTCGAAAATAATGTGCAGAGACTAAGTCCGAAAGGGCAAATGGTTAACCAGTAAGCAGAGTCATCATTAACCAAAAATCGCAAAAGTAAGTAAAAAGTGTGAAATCATTAACCAAAAATCGCAAAAGTAAGTAAAAAGTGTGAAATCATTAACCAAAAACTCGAAAATAATCTCCAGAGACTAAGTCCGAAAGGGCAAATGGTTAACCAGTAAGCAGAGTAATCATTAACCAAAAAGGGCAAAAGTAAGTAAAAAGTATGAAATCATTAACCAAAAAGCACAAAATTAAGTTAAAAGTGTGAAATCATTAACCAAAATGTCGAAAACAATGTCCAGAGACTAAGTCCGAAAGGGCAAATGGTTAACCAGTAAGCAGAGTAATCATTAACCAAAAGGCGCAAAAGTAAGTAAAAAGTATGAAATCATTAACCAAAAAGCGCAAAAATATGTTAAAAGTGTGAAATCATTAACCAAAAAGTCGAAAATAATGTGCAGAGACTAAGTCCGAAAGGGCAAATGGTTAACCAGTAAGCAGAGTAATCATTAACCAAAAGGCGCAAAAGTAAGTAAAAAGTATGAAATCAGTAACCAAAAAGCGCAAAAATATGTTAAAAGTGTGAAATCATTAACCAAAAACTCGAAAATAATGTGCAGAGACTAAGTCCGAAAGGGCAAATAATTAACCAGTAAGCAGAGTAATCATTAACCAAAAATCGCAAAAGTAAGTAAAAAGTGTGAAATCATTAACCAAAAACTCGAAAATAATGTCCAGAGACCAAGTCCGAAAGGGCAAATGGTTAACCAGTAAGCAGAGTAATCATTAACCAAAAAGGGCAAAAGTAAGTAAAAAGTATGAAATCATTAACCAAAAAGCACAAAATTAAGTTAAAAGTGTGAAATCATTAACCAAAAAGTCGAAAATAATCTCCAGAGACTAAGTGCGAAAGGGCAAATGGTTAACCAGTAAGCAGAGTCATCATTAACCAAAAATCGCAAAAGTAAGTAAAAAGTGTGAAATCATTAACCAAAAACCCGAAAATAATGTCCAGAGACTAAGTCCAAAAGGGCAAATGGTTAACCAGTAAGCAGAGTAATCATTAACCAAAAATCGCAAAAGTAAGTAAAAAGTGTGAAATCATTAACCAAAAACTCGAAAATAATCTCCAGAGACTAAGTCCGAAAGGGCAAATGGTTAACCAGTAAGCAGAGTAATCATTAACCAAAAATCGCAAAAGTAAGTAAAAAGTGTGAAATCATTAACCAAAAACTCGAAAATAATGTCCAGAGACTAAGTCCGAAAGGGCAAATGGTTAACCAGTAAGCAGAGTAATCATTAACCAAAAGGCGCAAAAGTAAGTAAAAAGTATGAAATCAGTAACCAAAAAGCGCAAAAATATGTTAAAAGTGTGAAATCATTAACCAAAAACTCGAAAATAATGTCCAGAGACTAAGTCCGAAAGGGCAAATGGTTAACCAGTAAGCAGAGTAATCAGTAACCAAAAAGGGCAAAAGTAAGTAAAAAGTGTGAAATCATTAACCAAAAACCCAAAAATAATGTCCAGAGACTAAGTCCGAAAGGGCAAATGGTTAACCAGTAAGCAGAGTAATCATTAACCAAAAATCGCAAAAGTAAGTAAAAAGTATGAAATCATTAACCAAAAAGCACAAAATTAAGTTAAAAGTGTGAAATCATTAACCAAAATGTCGAAAACAATGTCCAGAGACTAAGTCCGAAAGGGCAAATGGTTAACCAGTAAGCAGAGTAATCATTAACCAAAAATCGCAAAATTAAGTTAAAAGTGTGAAATCATTAACCAAAATGTCGAAAACAATGTCCAGAGACTAAGTCCGAAAGGGCAAATGGTTAACCAGTAAGCAGAGTAATCATTAACCAAAAATCGCAAAAGTAAGTAAAAAGTGTGAAATCATTAACCAAAAACTCGAAAATAATGTCCAGAGACTAAGTCCGAAAGGGCAAATGGTTAACCAGTAAGCAGAGTAATCATTAACCAAAAGGCGCAAAAGTAAGTAAAAAGTATGAAATCATTAACCAAAAAGCGCAAAAATATGTTAAAAGTGTGAAATCATTAACCAAAAAGTCGAAAATAATGTGCAGAGACTAAGTCCGAAAGGGCAAATGGTTAACCAGTAAGCAGAGTAATCATTAACCAAAAAGCGCAAAAATATGTTAAAAGTGTGAAATCATTAACCAAAAACTCGAAAATAATGTCCAGAGACTAAGTCCGAAAGGGCAAATAATTAACCAGTAAGCAGAGTAATCATTAACCAAAAAGCGCAAAAGTAAGTAAAAAGTGTGAAATCATTAACCAAAAAGTCGAAAATAATGCCCAGAGACTAAGTCCGAAAGGGCAAATGGTTAACCAGAAAATCCGTCGAATAATGTCCAGAGACTAAGTCCGAAAGGGCAAATGGTTAACCAGTGGAAGGGCGATCAAGCGGAAAAATTTGCCCCGGTTACCCGGGATGGAGTTCCAGAGGTCCGGCCAGAGTTGTCAAATTCGTCCCGCTGATCGGACGCTTGTCATTCGGGTGGCTGGGGGTTGGCGGGGTATCTGCACAGTAGTAGGAGGTGGCAAGTCGGGACTTGGACGTTTATTCCAAGAGTCCACCCGAGCCTCCAGGTCTGCAGAGACCGACCCTAGCTGCCGCCCAACCGACTTTTAAGCCTTTTTCGGATGGGGATTTTTTCCCATTTTCGTCCATTTTTCGGGTTTTCTGTCGGGCTTAATAGGCGGCAGCCTGACCCCCGGCCGAGGCGGGGGGCGCACTCTCCCTTGCGTAAGGGTCCGGATTTGCCCCGGAAAGTGCCCCCGACGGCCTCCCGACCCGGGTGCCTGCAGGGCGGGGGGAAAGGGTAGTCCCAGCCGCAGGAAATCATTAACCAAAAGACTTAGCCGTCGGGGCAGAGGCTAAGACCCGGGCTGGTGAAATCATTAACCAAAAGGAATGCACCCTTTTCCGAAAGTGCAGGCCGAAATAAGGCGAGCCTTGGGCCGGGAAGGCCAAAACCCCCAACTCATGGAAGTGTATGGGGTCGGACTCGGCGACTTTCCCGGGCCCCGAGTTGACCTTTCCCCACGGGGGCGGTCAAGTTGCTCCCGCCAAGAGGGCACGTTGCATTTGCTGCCGCTCTAGTCCCCGGGCTAGTTAATCAGTTGCCGTCGGAAGTCCCGATGCCGAAATGAAAAATGGCCGTTGCGGCGATTTGGCGCCTCATTTTCGGAAGGACTACCGGCAGGCAACCCGCCGAATTGACACTTGCGATTCGGGTGGCTGGGGGTTGGCGGGGTACCCGGAGATTTTCGGGAACTCGATTTTCAGAACTTTTGCTGGCAGCGGTTGCACTTGCAAAGTGGCCGAAGAAGTGCTCCCTCAAGGAAGGACCTTCTTTTGAAATAAAAGACCTTCCGAAGAGTGCCTGGAAGTCATTTATGAGCATTTAAGGGTAAATCTGGCGGACTTTCCATGCTCTGTTGCCGGCTCTGAAATATCGCACAGTTGGGTCTAGGCCGGTAGACTGGCTGTGAAAACAGACAAAGTGTTTTGGCGAGCGAGAGAAAACAAGGCCTTGGAACAGATTGGGGGGTGCGGAGGCACACCACACCCACAGGAAAAGAATTAATGAAAAAAAAACCAAAGTCTATGACATGTCTGTTGGTACAGTGAGAAAAGCAAAGAAGGGAGGCTGCGATGGCAGAGCAAAGCCGACCTTCATACAGATATACATGTCAAAGAAAGAAACTATGCCCGCAAAAGACTTGGTGCGAAATAACAAGGCTCCTTGTGAACGGTTATCTTTGTCTGTCAGGCGCAGATTGTGGCGGCGTCGCCTGGTTTCCTTGGGTTGCACTACATGTATGTCCTATTCTCAAACGAAAAGTGCGTGCCCAGAATTTTGTCCAAGTTAGGCGACGCACGCCGGCTGGCATCACCTC
>NW_027140467.1:2500-7500 GCF_036365525.1 Heterodontus francisci | reverse complement strand
CTTGAGTCGTTCCGTGCCGTGGGCAAAAAGGCAGGGCTGCGGGTCAGCGCAGTTTGGCAAACCTAGCCGCAAGTGCGGGAAGGGCGGAGGAGCACACGGACGCCGCCTTCCCAAACTGAGCCCAAAGTGCCCAGGCATGCCCCCTTGATCTCGCCTAATCAGTGAGCCCAAAATAATTTCAGAGTGTGGAAACCTGATCCAAAAAGGTCGAAAAGAACGGCCAGAGATCAAGTCCGAAAGGGGAAATCAGTAACAAGCAAGCAGAGTAATCATTAACCAAAAAGCGCAAAATTATGTTAAAAGTGTGAAATCATTAACCAAAAAGTCGAAAATAATGTCCAGAGACCAAGTCCGAAAGTACAAATAATTAACCAGTAAGCAGAGTCATCATTAACCAAAAATCGCAAAAGTAAGTAAAAAGTATGAAATCATTAACCAAAAATCGCAAAAGTAAGTAAAAAGTGTGAAATCATTAACCAAAAACTCGAAAATAATGTGCAGAGACTAAGTCCGAAAGGGCAAATGGTTAACCAGTAAGCAGAGTCATCATTAACCAAAAATCGCAAAAGTAAGTAAAAAGTGTGAAATCATTAACCAAAAATCGCAAAAGTAAGTAAAAAGTGTGAAATCATTAACCAAAAACTCGAAAATAATCTCCAGAGACTAAGTCCGAAAGGGCAAATGGTTAACCAGTAAGCAGAGTAATCATTAACCAAAAAGGGCAAAAGTAAGTAAAAAGTATGAAATCATTAACCAAAAAGCACAAAATTAAGTTAAAAGTGTGAAATCATTAACCAAAATGTCGAAAACAATGTCCAGAGACTAAGTCCGAAAGGGCAAATGGTTAACCAGTAAGCAGAGTAATCATTAACCAAAAGGCGCAAAAGTAAGTAAAAAGTATGAAATCATTAACCAAAAAGCGCAAAAATATGTTAAAAGTGTGAAATCATTAACCAAAAAGTCGAAAATAATGTGCAGAGACTAAGTCCGAAAGGGCAAATGGTTAACCAGTAAGCAGAGTAATCATTAACCAAAAGGCGCAAAAGTAAGTAAAAAGTATGAAATCAGTAACCAAAAAGCGCAAAAATATGTTAAAAGTGTGAAATCATTAACCAAAAACTCGAAAATAATGTGCAGAGACTAAGTCCGAAAGGGCAAATAATTAACCAGTAAGCAGAGTAATCATTAACCAAAAATCGCAAAAGTAAGTAAAAAGTGTGAAATCATTAACCAAAAACTCGAAAATAATGTCCAGAGACCAAGTCCGAAAGGGCAAATGGTTAACCAGTAAGCAGAGTAATCATTAACCAAAAAGGGCAAAAGTAAGTAAAAAGTATGAAATCATTAACCAAAAAGCACAAAATTAAGTTAAAAGTGTGAAATCATTAACCAAAAAGTCGAAAATAATCTCCAGAGACTAAGTGCGAAAGGGCAAATGGTTAACCAGTAAGCAGAGTCATCATTAACCAAAAATCGCAAAAGTAAGTAAAAAGTGTGAAATCATTAACCAAAAACCCGAAAATAATGTCCAGAGACTAAGTCCAAAAGGGCAAATGGTTAACCAGTAAGCAGAGTAATCATTAACCAAAAATCGCAAAAGTAAGTAAAAAGTGTGAAATCATTAACCAAAAACTCGAAAATAATCTCCAGAGACTAAGTCCGAAAGGGCAAATGGTTAACCAGTAAGCAGAGTAATCATTAACCAAAAATCGCAAAAGTAAGTAAAAAGTGTGAAATCATTAACCAAAAACTCGAAAATAATCTCCAGAGACTAAGTCCGAAAGGGCAAATGGTTAACCAGTAAGCAGAGTAATCATTAACCAAAAATCGCAAAAGTAAGTAAAAAGTGTGAAATCATTAACCAAAAACTCGAAAATAATGTCCAGAGACTAAGTCCGAAAGGGCAAATGGTTAACCAGTAAGCAGAGTAATCATTAACCAAAAGGCGCAAAAGTAAGTAAAAAGTATGAAATCAGTAACCAAAAAGCGCAAAAATATGTTAAAAGTGTGAAATCATTAACCAAAAACTCGAAAATAATGTCCAGAGACTAAGTCCGAAAGGGCAAATGGTTAACCAGTAAGCAGAGTAATCAGTAACCAAAAAGGGCAAAAGTAAGTAAAAAGTGTGAAATCATTAACCAAAAACCCAAAAATAATGTCCAGAGACTAAGTCCGAAAGGGCAAATGGTTAACCAGTAAGCAGAGTAATCATTAACCAAAAATCGCAAAAGTAAGTAAAAAGTATGAAATCATTAACCAAAAAGCACAAAATTAAGTTAAAAGTGTGAAATCATTAACCAAAATGTCGAAAACAATGTCCAGAGACTAAGTCCGAAAGGGCAAATGGTTAACCAGTAAGCAGAGTAATCATTAACCAAAAATCGCAAAATTAAGTTAAAAGTGTGAAATCATTAACCAAAATGTCGAAAACAATGTCCAGAGACTAAGTCCGAAAGGGCAAATGGTTAACCAGTAAGCAGAGTAATCATTAACCAAAAATCGCAAAAGTAAGTAAAAAGTGTGAAATCATTAACCAAAAACTCGAAAATAATGTCCAGAGACTAAGTCCGAAAGGGCAAATGGTTAACCAGTAAGCAGAGTAATCATTAACCAAAAGGCGCAAAAGTAAGTAAAAAGTATGAAATCATTAACCAAAAAGCGCAAAAATATGTTAAAAGTGTGAAATCATTAACCAAAAAGTCGAAAATAATGTGCAGAGACTAAGTCCGAAAGGGCAAATGGTTAACCAGTAAGCAGAGTAATCATTAACCAAAAAGCGCAAAAATATGTTAAAAGTGTGAAATCATTAACCAAAAACTCGAAAATAATGTCCAGAGACTAAGTCCGAAAGGGCAAATAATTAACCAGTAAGCAGAGTAATCATTAACCAAAAAGCGCAAAAGTAAGTAAAAAGTGTGAAATCATTAACCAAAAAGTCGAAAATAATGCCCAGAGACTAAGTCCGAAAGGGCAAATGGTTAACCAGAAAATCCGTCGAATAATGTCCAGAGACTAAGTCCGAAAGGGCAAATGGTTAACCAGTGGAAGGGCGATCAAGCGGAAAAATTTGCCCCGGTTACCCGGGATGGAGTTCCAGAGGTCCGGCCAGAGTTGTCAAATTCGTCCCGCTGATCGGACGCTTGTCATTCGGGTGGCTGGGGGTTGGCGGGGTATCTGCACAGTAGTAGGAGGTGGCAAGTCGGGACTTGGACGTTTATTCCAAGAGTCCACCCGAGCCTCCAGGTCTGCAGAGACCGACCCTAGCTGCCGCCCAACCGACTTTTAAGCCTTTTTCGGATGGGGATTTTTTCCCATTTTCGTCCATTTTTCGGGTTTTCTGTCGGGCTTAATAGGCGGCAGCCTGACCCCCGGCCGAGGCGGGGGGCGCACTCTCCCTTGCGTAAGGGTCCGGATTTGCCCCGGAAAGTGCCCCCGACGGCCTCCCGACCCGGGTGCCTGCAGGGCGGGGGGAAAGGGTAGTCCCAGCCGCAGGAAATCATTAACCAAAAGACTTAGCCGTCGGGGCAGAGGCTAAGACCCGGGCTGGTGAAATCATTAACCAAAAGGAATGCACCCTTTTCCGAAAGTGCAGGCCGAAATAAGGCGAGCCTTGGGCCGGGAAGGCCAAAACCCCCAACTCATGGAAGTGTATGGGGTCGGACTCGGCGACTTTCCCGGGCCCCGAGTTGACCTTTCCCCACGGGGGCGGTCAAGTTGCTCCCGCCAAGAGGGCACGTTGCATTTGCTGCCGCTCTAGTCCCCGGGCTAGTTAATCAGTTGCCGTCGGAAGTCCCGATGCCGAAATGAAAAATGGCCGTTGCGGCGATTTGGCGCCTCATTTTCGGAAGGACTACCGGCAGGCAACCCGCCGAATTGACACTTGCGATTCGGGTGGCTGGGGGTTGGCGGGGTACCCGGAGATTTTCGGGAACTCGATTTTCAGAACTTTTGCTGGCAGCGGTTGCACTTGCAAAGTGGCCGAAGAAGTGCTCCCTCAAGGAAGGACCTTCTTTTGAAATAAAAGACCTTCCGAAGAGTGCCTGGAAGTCATTTATGAGCATTTAAGGGTAAATCTGGCGGACTTTCCATGCTCTGTTGCCGGCTCTGAAATATCGCACAGTTGGGTCTAGGCCGGTAGACTGGCTGTGAAAACAGACAAAGTGTTTTGGCGAGCGAGAGAAAACAAGGCCTTGGAACAGATTGGGGGGTGCGGAGGCACACCACACCCACAGGAAAAGAATTAATGAAAAAAAAACCAAAGTCTATGACATGTCTGTTGGTACAGTGAGAAAAGCAAAGAAGGGAGGCTGCGATGGCAGAGCAAAGCCGACCTTCATACAGATATACATGTCAAAGAAAGAAACTATGCCCGCAAAAGACTTGGTGCGAAATAACAAGGCTCCTTGTGAACGGTTATCTTTGTCTGTCAGGCGCAGATTGTGGCGGCGTCGCCTGGTTTCCTTGGGTTGCACTACATGTATGTCCTATTCTCAAACGAAAAGTGCGTGCCCAGAATTTTGTCCAAGTTAGGCGACGCACGCCGGCTGGCATCACCTCTCCGTGCGAGCGCCGAAAGCTTTGGTCGACCTGTTTGGCTACGCTGGTCGCGGTTGCTCCTTACAGTCATGGGGACGGAAAACCGATGCGAGTTGACCAGGCGACGTCAACCAAGTTGCATGCTTTCTCCCCCCCCCCGCCGCCGCCAACCCCACACTGTGTGAAAGGAAAAAAAAAGTGCGTGCCCAGGTCACTCGATCGATACGGCGAGGACTGTCCGACGTTGGAGGGCCCAGGCGGGCTAGCATTTATTTGCTGGTGTTTCAGGCTCAGCGGTTACCTCCCGTTTCTGTCCCTTGTGTCAGACGGACATTCCTCTCGAGAGTTTGGCCACTTGGTCGGCGGCGTGCTAGGTAGATTACTCGTTGTGCGCCGTCTCCTGTGTGCTGATCTCTGTGCTGTTCGTGTGAGGCCGAGACGTCCCACTGGTCGCTACCGCAGTG